>NC_137522.1:1485000-1515000 GCF_041902795.1 Electrophorus electricus
ACACACACACACACACACACACACCATGGTCACACCCATCACATAACATGCATCCGGCCACACACGGGATTCCACACGCATAACAACTAGCGAGCCACGGAGGTGAGCATGCCAGCGTGCCAGCATGCTGACAACGAGCTCACAGATATGGGGGTGCAGCCATGCACAGAATAAGGCAGCACCAGGAGGAATTATCCTCACAGCATGTGCCAGACACTGCACATTATGTCACCCCCGCGAGCAACCAAAACCCAATACATCACTTTCTCCAACACTTGCACTAACTGCCACTGAATCACGCCACAATGGAAGCGTGTGACTAATGCTCTCTTTTGCACGCACGCACTTCACGTCGGGATCAAGCAGTGCTCATTTAATAAAAAAAGGGAGCTCATCAAATCTAATGTTGTTGTCTTTAGGGTTGAGTCTACAAAAAAAAAAAGGCTAATTTTGTAAATCTTTTATTTGATTTAATATTACCTGCTGGTGACACATATCTTCAGATAAGGAGCTATAGTAACTAGTCTTTCTTAATACAGTTTTAATACAAAGTTGAGGTTAGGTTAAGAACTGAGGCACTTTGCTGGCACAGCTGAAGGAGGACCTCTTTCCAAAATGTCCTGTTTCTCTGGAAACTCTGTGCATGTTACTACAATTCAGAATATATAGATTGCATTAATGAACAAATTTTTTGTCAAGTAGGTTTGTGGGTTAGGCCAACAGGTCTGTGTGGGGGAGGGCCAGAGTGAAATACTTGAATCAAAGTGAAACTTTCGATGTCATGACACACTGAATAATTTCTTGAAGAATTGTAATCACACTGAATCGTTGTGAGGTCTAAGATTAATACCCATGACTGAATTACACCCGATATGTCAATTACATATGAGGGCATAAGTTTAGATTTCTGACTGTCATTTTCCCAACACCACAACTTGTGCAATTCTGTAGCAGCGATGATAATTAACAGATCCCAATTAGAAGCGGTAGCCATGGGAACGCATGTGGCGTTTGGTGAGGAACAGCGCGGTGTAGTCCCACTTATGTTGAGCAGGAAAAGCCGTTTGCTCGTTCACCATCTCTCCCACTCTCATTTTCGCTGCAGCCCGCAGGTCCCGGTCTCGCAGGTCCTCCCCACCATCGTCTCCTTTTTTTTCCCCTCAAGCTATCTCAATCATCCTGTCGGAGCGTCGCGGTATCTCTGGTCGGTGGATCCGCCCCCCTCGCCTGCTCTTCCTCACTCCTCTGCTCTCCTCTTCTCTCAAGTGCGCTTGTCTGATTCAACGAGATCCATCATCAAGTCCATGGCTGTAATTGCAGGCCTGATTCTGGTGGCTTGGCAACAGATACTCAAACTCAAACTGGTAAGAGACCCCCGCTAATCACATATACGACCAGTCGCTGTGCGTTTGTGTGGGCAAAAACAACTTAGGCTGGCCGGTGGGCTGCCAACATGGGTTCATGAGACCAGCTCTTCTGGTTCATTACACAATCTCAGGGATCAGCGTGGAGGGAAAAAAAGAGAAAAACCTCATGGACCTTGAACCTGAGATGCAGAAACAGGATTGCAAATTTGGAAAAGAGGAGGAATAAAGCTCTTGTCAGAGATGATGAATAGGAAAGGCAGTGCAGAGAGCTAAAGAGAGAAACCCCTTCGTAGTCCAGCCAGAGCGGCATACATCCCGCCAGTGTGATGACGCAGGGTTCAGACCCTCATCACACTGCTTATTGAGCATGTCCCAGTGCCTTCTGTTCTGAGCTCTGACAAAATAACAAATATGAAGCCTTAAACCTGAAGGTCAGGTTTAATATAATATCAAAAACCAATTTCCACCTGTTTGTCAGCGCCATTTATCACATCCGTTTAATACAATTACGCCTCCTGCTCGGTGGTCCTGGGCCGTCCACAGCAGGGGCAGGAGGGATACGGTGGGTGTGAGCACTGGCAAGTTTCACACTGAGGGGCAGAAGAGATTCGAGGGCAAGACCCCTCATCTGGGGAAAGGGAGAATTACATTTGGGGGGGGGGGGGGGCAGAGGGAGATAACGGATGCACAAACCTGAACATAAATCAGAAACAAAAGATGCTGAACTGAATCATAAAAACCTGTGACCCCTCATAGAGAAAGGGGCAGGATTCGCATTCCCAAACAGAGCCAGGTCAACAGGGGTGCTGGAATCGCATAAAAACGGCAAACAAAGTGAGCGTAAAACAAACTAAACCTACACAAATGAGAGAGAGCGAGAAAGAGACAGCGAGCGAGAAATGCTCTACCTCAGAAACCACAACGTTTATCTGAGGCACCAGCTGTAGGCCTTTAACAGAGAAAACTGTGCCATTATTCATGAGGTATTGGTTTATTATTAAGAATATTTATTAAGATATCAAGTGGCCCAAAACACACAAGGAATACATTTCCATGTGCCATTAGCAAATCGCTTGAATATTGATGCTGAGAAAGCGTTTCTACTGCAGATATGATAGCAGCTCCTCCAGCACAGGTCTCTACTGTTGTGCAGCCGATCCTTTAAACTATGTTCTTATCTGTGGGGACGGCACAGTCTCTGCTAGGCACATCACAACGTGACTGCCATAACGCAGTGCGAGGCAACGCCTTGAAGCCCGTCAAAGGCCATTCGGTTTGTGCATTTCTTTGCTCTTTTCTTTCCTTTTTAAAAAAATATATATTTCCATTCTTTGGGGAGGAGAACTGAGTATGAGAGAGAAAGAGGGACAGACAGTGGCAGGCAGAGAGAGAGAGAAAGAAAAAGATAGATAAAACAGAATGAAAAAGTGTGAAAGCATGAAAGGTGGGGCGTAGGGTCGTGGCGTCTAGACTGAGCCTCCAGAGGGCAGGCTGTGGGCAGCTACTCTCAGGGGGGCAAGTGGCAGACACAGTGACCACCTTCGAGAGTGAGGGGGCTCACGGCCACGCCAGCACAGCCAGTAAACACGCTCTGCTGCAGACCGACAGCCTCGCACCAGCAGAGGAGCTAGAACTGGAATTTTTAGACAGAACACTGCAGAAACCGAGCAACAGAAAAAGTTCAGGTTTCATAATCAAGCGCATGGCCAAAATTGCACTTAACGTTCAAAATGACACTTAGCACAACAGAGACCGACCGGCACACGTGCAGGAATTTAATGTGGTGTCACCTGAAAGTCAGCTTAGCGCTGCGCTAGACGTTAGTGCCAGTGCACGTGTTGTGGCTGCAAATTCAAACAATATCATGGACTAACATCACAACCCTCTTGTCATAACACACATTAAACACCCCATCACTCGGTACAGATCGGTAATTATCACTCACCTTCTAACAAATCAAATACACTCTCAGTGAGCTCTCTGTGCCAAACAGGTGCGCAAATAACAGCAGGACCACTGGCGGCAGTTCAAGCATGGCCAGGTGTGAGGAACACTCAGAATCGTGTTACACTGTGGTCTCACACAACACTTTAAAACTATTATGCCAAACACAACAGCACCATCATATCCCATTTATTGCCAGCATGTGAAAGCTCTGGTGGACTACAGTGCTAAAGGTGTTTCACCTGCCTTCCATCCCACCGTCTCTCGCTCCCTCTCTAGAAACCCCTTAGTGGTCTGCAGTGGTGAACTTGCGCAGGCTACTGGCAGTAGCTCTGCTGGCTCTTTAAAGAACGGGCATCGTTAGAAAGGGGACGCAGGAAGAAGGAGGCACGGGAAGAACAGAACAGTGATGAGGTGGCTTTGGTGGAGGGGATCTGACCTGCTGGGAGCTCCAGACCTGTCAGGAGCAGGGCAGCAGGCTACACTGGGCCCCAGGGAAAAGATACGCTTCAAAGTCCATCTCGTGACACTCGCCAGGCCTGAGTACATCTGCCCAGAGACCTGACACCAAGCAAGGAGGGGTGGGGGGTGCGAAAGAAAGCAAGAAAGCAAGAAAGAAAAAGAGAGAGAGAGGGTAGGGGGGGTTAGCTTCCCTCGTCATCAGTGCCCACACTTCTCCCTTCCCAGAGTTTTCTAAACTACTTTAACAGAGGAAACAGTCTTTTGCTGTACACACCAGGACAGGAAGGGTTTTTATTTCTTGTCTGTATTGATTTCGCATTCACGCAGCGATAAATTGGCCACGAACCCTGCTGTTGCTCTGGTGACACCGTGTTAACTGTATAGGATCTTACTTGGAGGACAGCGGAAAATGATCTATTGTTTGAGGGGGAATATCGGCAAAGGGCAGTGAAGGGGGATCATGCCCTTAAGGCCAGACAGAGCATGCATTTCAATCCAGCCTCCTGCAGCAATGCCACAGCACTGGAGAAAGCTCCAGGGGGCGTACCGAGCAAGGTTCGTCTCGCGGCCGTCACTCACCACCCGGGAGCAGAGTTCTGGTTCGGCTGTTTGAACACCCGTATTAAACCAAATCACTGAATCAGACAGTTTCCTTGTCCAAGCCGTTTTACGGCAGGCGGGAGATGTCAGCTCGTGGTTAAAAGCGGTTCCGATGGAGAGGTGGCGCTCTAATCTGGCGGAGTCAAAAGCAGGGATGAAAAGGAGTAGCCATCCATCCGCTGGAGAGGGTCAACCTACTCGATATTTAACCAGTCACAGCCAATGGAGCGCAGGGAGGCTGTTCAAAACCATTTAGCATTCCCCTCCGTGACAGGAGGACGAACCTCTGAACTGACACCAAAAAGACAGAGTCTGGGAGAAGAGGAAATCAATGTCACATGTGGTGGCACGGCTAGGTAATAGAAACATCACTCACTCGTCCAATCAGACGCCTTGCCTTAGGGGAATATGGGAATAAATTATTCCCCTTCAGCACCTTCGACACAGACCAATGCCAACAGCCCTCCATTTGGGGAAAGAGGAGAAAGAGAATCTGTGTGCGTGTGCGTGCGTGACAAAGAAAGCTGGAAAAAATAAATAAATAGAGAAACAGATGTTTGAGCACAAATCATGCAGAATACAGCCGAAGGGTAAGTCTTGCTAACTAAACCTGCTGTCAGACACAGACCACCACTAGATGCAGTCAGAAGAATTCGTTTGGATTTAGATGACAAGACATTTCAGTCTTGCAGACATTTCAGTCTTGCACTTCTGATAACCCACATCACTGACCTGGAGCATGCTGTAACTAATTATTACAACAGGGAAATAACACTGAAACTACAAAAACTCAATTAGAACTATCAGAATTTTACCTAAACATCCTAAAACTGTGCTGAAACAGTCTGTGACTCACTGAACATATTTTACAATTGTTAAAGGTTATTAAAAGACACAAAAGATATATACACAAGGCATCATATTGCCAACACCAGTACAGCATGTCCCCCGAGACAGAGAGCTTAAGACGTGTCTAAAGTCTGACATAACAGAATCAAACATCACCTCTGACAGCAAGCATTTAAACACATGAAGTGAGACTGACGAGACACTGAGATGGCCATGCTGTCACTGCTGTCAGAGAGACACAACTAGGACATGAGGACAACTTATAATGCACATCACACATGGTAGAAACCAGCCAGGAAACTATTTATCCATCAACAAAGACGAAATAAAATGAAATACTGAATAAAGATTCGGGGTGCTTTGATATTTAAACCGCAGGATTTGAGTTTAGTGGAGTGTGAAAACCCAGAAAAGGAGCATTAAAGGAGTCTGATCAAAAACAGGCGATCAAAAATCTAATTTCCACAACATCCTCATGACCAAAGCCATGGTTAGCCAGCCAAGGCCTGTCTGGAGTGTGTGCTGGGATTGGGACGCCCTGCTCTGCATCTCTGAGGATTATACTCACCAATCAGCAGCTGGCAAAGTGTCTCCCAAAATCAACACACATCTACCGCAGACAGTCTGAGTGGTCAGGTAATCTCAAAAAGACTTGATTGTGTAATTTTTAAAAAGGGTACAACATACTGTTATGTTGGGTTTTTTTAAATGTACAAAATTATACTAAATAGGTAACCATTAGGAACCTTGGTAAAAGGAGCACGATAAAATTGTTTTTTTTCACTATCCAACCAACATTTGGACAACAGACAAGTCTCTCGGGACAAGTGAAAAACAGCCAAATTATTCCTTTAAGGCTGAGGCCTGACCATAAAATTTAGGCATTATATTAAAGTATTAATATTACTATGCATTTATGTTATTAGAAAATTTGCATACATACACAAGATGGCCACACGGTTATTAAATCTCAGAAAGCGTTTACACACAGGTGGTGTTAAACAGACAGAGTTCTTTCTCCACACTGGTTATAAACACTGGTTACAAGCGAGGCTCGGCAGAGCGGCTCCGTCTGTGAGCAAAATGACGGCGACTGCGCAAGAGCGCCAACGATAAAAGTGGGCTGCGGGCGTCCTAGCAGACGCTTAGCTTGCACGAGCCCTGATGCTCACGGCACTGCCTGCAGGTGTTTAGACAAACCTAAGCAGAACAGAAGGAAGAAGAGAGAGGGCGACCACGGAAACACAGCCGTGTGTGTGTCGGCCGGAAATAAAAAATAAATAAATAAAAAAAAGGCATCTGCTATCAACACCACAGGGAGCTCTGAAAGCAGCCAGGACTGGCGGTCTACTGGGGAACGCAGAGAAGAATGCTGAGAAGAACGTAAAGAATGAGAATCCATGGAAGGGATGTTTCTAGAGTAGGAAGCACACAGAACTGCGTCCCAAGTCTGCGCCCCTGTCCCACTGCACCACTCTGAAGGTGGAGGCTGCTCGTGATCACTGTTCAAATGATCGGTCTCCTGCCCTGGGTCTTGCCCTTCCTTCACCACAATTGTAACGCAACCCTATGGCAAAGGAAATGAACAAACGGCAAACTGTTCTCTCAGAGTGTGTGCGCGCGCGCGAACGGATCCGAGCGTGTGCGAATGCGTGTGTGTGTGCGTGTGTATAAGAAAGCATTTCGGGGAGTGTGTGAAAGCATTCCTGTGAGTGTGTTTGAAAGCGCACCCATGTGTGTATGTATGTGTTAGACAGCATCTCTGTGAAGCTCATTTGCCAAAACCTACACGTGCGGGCACAAGTCGATAAATTCAGATGGGGGAAGGTTTCTGCAGCTGATCTGACTAGATGGTGTGGCAGTGTTGGTGGGGAGGTGTCTTTGTTGTGAGAAGAATAGCAACCCTTACAAACTGTGCCCCAGCGTGATCTTTAATTATTACAGGAGAAAGAAATAAACTGGATTAATGACACGAACATAAACAGCTCGGCCGAGCCGTGAAAGAGGAGCTGGAAGACACATGGTAAAAACCCAATTGGACTGGTTAGCAAAGTTTCCCAACCTCGCAACAGGAGACCGGGAGTAACAGCGGAGCTGCAAACTCGACACACGTGGGTCGGTCGTGGAGCATCGTGTCAGCAACGCTCGTGGCCGGAACATGCGGGGACGCTGAGCAAAAGGCCAATAGAAATCATGACATTTAATGAATTACACCAATCAGGGATGCAGAGAGAACGGAAATGGTTCACCATCGCCCCTCTTTACTCGTCTCCCTTGTTCTGCGTCCCGCTTCTGAAGACGGTGGACGGCTCATTTGGCCTTCTCTAGATTTCCACACTGAAATGCTGAGAGATGGTGTGCGGCAAATTAACCTGAACTGAAGGTAATAACTTTATCTACATGAACAAGCGCAGCCCTGTTTCTCTCCTAGATTCCTGTAATCAGGAAGAGAAACAGCTCACATGAAACAGGGCAATAAGGATTCAGGACTGATCTCGCCTTCCCCATCACACACCTGATGCTCCTCACACGTCTGTGCACTGCTTCGCTTTTAAGGCATTTTTAAAGCAACTGGGGTAATTAATTTTTTTATTTTTTTAAGAAAAAAGGAATTTTTAAACAAGCTAGCAGGGCAGAGGGGATGAGACACAAACAGAAAACAAAGCAGGAAGTGATGTGAAGGCTGTGTGAGAACAAGTCTAGTGATGAAATCTAAACACAGTGAGAAACGCACAGCGGATAATGAGCTGCCGCCTTCTTCCATGTGCTTTTGCTTTGTGTTTGAGCCGCAACCTCCCCCCACACCTTTAGCCTGAAGCCTCCCACCTCTCTGCACAAACAGCATTTAAAAAAATAAAAACATGGAGGTGTTAAATTAAGGTATTTGCACTGGTTTAAAAAAAAAAATTAATAAAAAAGGGCTTAATTATTAAAAGATTTATCCCTCCTTCCCCATCGTGGAGAGGCTTGGATCATGTTTGTGGAGGAACAGCAGGAGAGCTGTTCACGATCAGCATCAAATAATTACAAAACCTCCAACATCGCAGGCATCCACCATACATATTAATGTCTCCCAGCATGCAGTGCTGCTGTAAGCAGACAGAGGGGCTTGGCACAGGAGTTAGATATTAACCAGATACCAAAGGTCAGAGGAGATGGGTAACAGGGTCAGGTAAGGTAGAGAGGGGTGTGTGTGTGTCTGTGTGCGCGCGCGCGCGCCCACACACACACGGATATGTTATATAGTGTGTTTCTCTGTGTGTGCGCGCAAGAGAGCATCCACGTGCATCTGTGTGCGCGTGTGCAAAAGAGAGAGAGAGAACACGATCACGTGTGTGTATGCATGCGTAGGAGTGAATGTGTGTGTTTACCTACCTGACTGGATTGCTAGTGAGGGACACTCTGAGGGAATCCAGGCAGGCAAACAGTCTCTCATCAGTCGCTCCACTTTTCAGCTCAGTGAGAAACTCCTGAGGAGATATCTGATGGCAGCTGCTCCTCAGACTGCCCTGAGAGAAAGGGACAGAGAAAAGCCATGTGGGAATCCTTCACTGAGACTCTCCATTAATCCCAGTCCCATGCCGGTGTCATTCTTTCACCTGCTTCTTGATGTCACCTGTCATACTGAACGGCTTCCTGTCACAGTACCAGACCTGATTCTTCTCCAGGGGACTAGCCCTTCCCCATCAACAAATTACACACCACTGACACTTCAGTTAAACCACACATTCTCTGTTTCACATCAAAAACATCAGTCACTGTTTCTTTTCAAATTTAGTTCACTGTAGTCATGTTATCCATAACTGCATCAAATTAGTCAAAACTTGTATGAATATGAAGAACAAAACCAGACATATGTGGGGTTGTATCACCATCGACACAGATACTGTGTTACTGAGGAACCGGCTGACCAGGTCTCGTTTCCAGAAGATCCACTTTCATAGCCCCGGGACTGAAGAGATGTGCCTTTTTATTATGTGTTTGTGTAGCAGCAACCCCCACAGGAGCAGAAGCCGAGCGATGAGAGAGCACGGCATGGCCACCACAGCACCACGCGCTGCCTGTTCAGAGCTGTTGTTGTGAAAGGTCTTCAGAGGCACTGGGCTATAATTGATTATGCATGATCTGTACAAGCAGGTATGCATTTCTCTCACCGTAACGTAGACTGCCGTTTTACTGACAGTGGCAAAAGGACAGTAACAAATTACTTTCTTTTTCTGGTTTACAGGGTGAAATCTCCCATCTCTCACCAAATTAAATCCTCCTTCTTCAAGGTGACATGTGGAAAACAAAAGGTGACACACCGCATCACGTGACCTCCCCCCATCCAAAAAGGTGACACCGCATCACGTGACATCTCCCTCTTGGTCCCGACATCCCCCTCTAGACCAGTTCTCATTAACAGACCTCTTTTTAAGTATAAAAGGAGGAGATATTCACACTTTGCAGTGTAAAGACCTTGAGGGCAATCTAAATACAGTAACAAAAGACAATGGAAAACAGTGGGGAACGGGGGGGGGGGGGGGGGGTAGAGCTGGGTTTCCTGCGAGATTTAAATAGAGAAAGACAATACATGAATATTGCCTTTTCAATGTCTCCATCCACCTAAGATTGACACATAACTGGCATGTGTGGTTCTCCCCAACCCCCTGAGCCCATGTGTGCAGAGACGGAAAGAAACAGCATGTGTTCACTCGCTCCCAGGTCCCTCGGAGTCTGAGCTAAAGGGCGTTTGTTCCCACTCACCTCACAACAGAGACTGACACTGATTCACAGGTTTAAGAGCCTAATTCACACATACCTCCAGCACCCTCTTCCCCAAGAGTCTACTAGATTTAGGAAAGTAAACCCCCCCCCCCCCTCCCCAAAAAACATCTGAAGATCTGTTACTTCTGTTCAGTAATCTGTTTTAAAGAAGCATTCTTTGTACTCTCATTCATTTTTTCTTCCCCACTATGACCTGTTAGAGGGGTCCAGTCAGTGGGAGATGGTTCGTGGTTCTCTCTCTGTTTCTTTTCCTGTCATATCTCACTCCCTTTTTAGCAAACAGCACAGAACTCCTTTGTCACCATAGTTACTGCCTTTGTGACTAAAGGGAGGAAAAACTCCTTTTTTTTTTCTTTTTTTTTTTTTTAAAGCACACCTTCTGCTACCCCTTTTTGGGAGTTATTGTCCCTCCGGACAATAGCAGGTGATGTGCGCTTGCTGGAGGAAGAGACCCTGATAATGCCTGCTCAAGACCCACTGAAAGACACTCTGGCCTCTGACGCTGCGTTTGTAAATACAAGAATATTCACAAAATCCAGAAGGGCATTTTTTAAAGAGAGAGAGAGTCTTTTTGCCAAACAGTTCAACAGTAGTCCAAGGTCTTCCAATGGAGTGGAGAAGACAAACAATCAGACAGAATCATTCATGAACCCAAGCGTCGACTGTTCAGGGCTGCACAGGAAGCCTTGCTTTTACTCCAGTTCCCAGTTTTAGCAGAAACAGTGTTTCAGCAGTATAGAGCGCAGCTGTTGCCACGGTCACTTCCTGCAGCTACCCAGAATCCTTTCAGCGGCGCTCGCTCTCCCGCTCTGCGGTCTGCAGCGGACCTCCCAGCCCACACCGCGCCATGCCACAGTATTCCTAACACTCCCATGCTGCACGTCAAAACAGGAACGTGATCTGATCCAATCAGGTCTTCACACAAACACGCCGTTCAGCAGCACCAAAGGAACAACAGGAGGGCTCCACATGCTCGGAGCGCAGACTTGGATGAGCTAGCGATGGTTTGCGTCGGGAATCAAAGTAGCTGAAGTAAACATCCTGAGGCCAGGCCCTGGGTTACACATCGAGCTGTCTGCTTGCCGCTAAGCCCCAGAAATCAGACAACAGGCCAATTAGACTAACCCCGAACGTGTCATGATATGAATACTCCATGAAGCGGGGCATTCCCAGCCAGCCGAGGCGTCTGGTCCGCACGCCGTGACATTAGTGCCGTCCACCCTGCGCTATCATGACATGGGTTGCGTGTTATTTGTTTCCTCATAAGCGCTGAAACGGAACTGTTTGTTTACTGAAATGAAAGGGCTTTTTCATGCATTCCTAATGAATATTTAAAAGTTACATCTACGACTTTTAAAACGCATGTCAGGCTGAAAATTTGCTCTGCTCTGGCTTAGAGGATCTCACGTCCATGACAACAGCACCCAGTGACAGGACAGTCCCAGTGGAAGCAGACTGCTGCCATGAGGAGGACACAGAGAGATCGACCCCTACTGCCCAGTCTTCACAGTGCACTTGACGGCCAGGGACATGGTACCACTTGGTACCGCTGAGACTCGGTCTCAGGAGAGCACGCAGCTGAACTGTACGGAAGGGTTTCACCCATGGCGGGTGTCTAAGTGCCGTTGCTTTATATGACACACCCGGAAGAACGGAAGCGTTCTCCCTTCTCTCAGTCATGCCAAATCAAAGCTCGTCTTCTTTCCTCTCCTCTGCTATTCCGTCCTGTCCATAATTGTATGCATGCAGAAAATAGCAGCTAGTAAGCAAATGTCAGACATGCTTAGGGAATTGATCAGCCATTTAAAGGACAGGTCACCCATGCCTGCAAAATGTCAGACCCTCTTCCGTCCAATCAGAGAGGAGAGCAAAAGAGGGCAAAAACATCAAACGGCCAATCAACCTGTGGAGCTTTCTGTGGTCATGATAATTAACAGACCGTTACGCCAGAATGTCACAACATGTTGGTCTTTCGGAGCCAAACACGTCCACAAAGAGATGCAGTCACATGGTGTTAACATCATTACAACTGTAAATGTCATGACAAAGCAGGTTGGAGGATCACAGCAGCCTGAGCAGAAGGGTGCTGATGCAGACAACCTGACATGGCTCAAAGCTTACAGGAAGGCAGGACACGCGTCCCCTTTACGCATCTTTCTCTTCTATGTGAACATTACATTCTACTCGTTAGGTCCACCTCACAAGCGGAAGACATCCTTTTAGCTAAGCTTTTAACGTGGACACTACAGGTCCTGACCTGAAGGAGAAACGTCATAACATGCTGGCCACTCCTAGGCAGAAATAGCAGCAGACAGTTAAAGGAAACACAGGCTGGTCAGCCAGTCACTTAGATGGCCTTCACACAGGGACATCCTTCACTAAACGTCCCAAACATCTCATTAGATAACTCCATCTGAGCCAAACATCTCCCCTGGCCATGCCAAGCAGAATTAGCTACATCAACAACCCACAGGGGTGGGCCTGCGAGAGCCATGACTGCCCGCCCAGGAGTCCTCCTTCAAACGGCTACATTTCAGAGCAGTGGAGTCCCTCAGGTTCAGGCTGCCAATCAGTCACTGCACGCAGAGCGCTGCAGACCGGCTGCGCTCGGCACAGAGGAACACGTGATAACGACACTCCACTAGCACCTCCACGTTGTCTGACGCCAGCCTCGACACGCCGCACCCCTGCAGTAATCTACCCTTACATGGCACCTACTCAGTGAGTCTGAACTCCAAACCAAAGTAAAATCGGGAACATGGCGCTTGGAATCCCAACACCAGGGCCGAACGCACGAAGCCCACACCTGGACTGAACCGATATTACATTTCACACACCCCAAATAAAATATGACTGGGCAAACAGACAATGGATGATAAAGAGAATATGAGCTCCACCAGCATAAACAAGCCTAAAACACTGCCTCGCAGGATGAAAACTTCCAGGGTTCTGAAGAACTGTACATTTGTTTGTTTTTTCCCCCTGTATATCAAGTCACTCATAAAAAGACCTGTGATCTGATTCCAAATGTCAACACTGCAGTAAATCAATCTTTCAACAGCTGCAAACAACTACTCATTTGATACTGAAGAGCTTCACCAGGGCTCTCAGGTGAACGTGCAAGGGAATGTGGAGCTAGCCCCCCCCTACCCGACACACACACACACACACACACACACACACACACACACCTCATCTCAAGCAGGAGATTTGCTGTTGGAGTAGCCACAGGGGAGAGATTCAACACCCAGTCACAATTACAGCACATCTCCACAGGACTAATGGATACCCACACCCTGCACCGAAAGAGAGGGGGCCACTATTGTTTCAGAGAAAACAAGTTCTTAAAACAGAGTGTGCATGTCTGCTGTGTGTGTGTGTGTGTGTGTGTGTTGTGTGTGTCCTTGCTTCCGAGGATTGTTGTGTTTTTCTAACACATCACTCACTAAGAAACACAATACAAAGGTCCACTGCTAGTGTTTCTCTCCGTGTCTAGTACATCCACTATTCTTCATTTCAGCGGCTAGTCGTATTTAAGATCTGACAAACACGAAGACTCGGCACAGAGGGGCTCTGCACGTCTGTGTGCGAGCGTGCGAGCATGCGCCCGTGCGGTATTGTGAAGCGCTTCACGTAGGCTGCCATTTTCTCTATTTTAAGCCTTTAGTGGGCACATTAAGTGAAAGCTGTGAAGGAAAGGAAGCTAAAACAGCACTCTTCATCAGCACAAAGGCTAACCTTAATGCATAATGCAAATGAGCACCGGAGCGCTGGAGCCACTCTCCTTTCAACGTCAGGATATAATTAAGAGCTCCGGGGCCGATGTTTTCGGCCCTCGGGAGGGTTCCTCTCGTTCTCACTGTCGCTCGCGCTCTCTCGCACCGTCTGGTAACACCGTGATCTGGAGAAGGAGCTCATCACTGCCCCTACAAAGCCAGAGCTACTTTCACCATGTCAAATCGGAGAATTTCTCTGTGATCTATATTCATTTCAGAGGCGGGGGACTCTGAGCGAGAGGGGAAAACACGATCCCTGGTAGTCTCTAGATTTCTGTTTCCAAAGTAGAACTGGAACACACTGACCTTTATGGGTCTGGGGCGGAAAATAGGCAGCATGACAAAAAGGTAGAAAAAAGCAAACAAACAAACATGCAAGAAAACACACAAAGGCAACAGACTGAGAAAACAACACCTATAGTTAAAAAGATGAAATTGGCAGTATGCCAGATTTCTATCTTGATTGTGAGATGTCTAAAACAACAGTCATTCAAGTTTTACAACAAATACAGTCATTCAAGTTTTACTCACGCAAGCGTAAATGTATTTTTCCTAAGAATAAACTAACTCCATTGATCTCTGACACACAGTACGCATTGGTATTGACAGACATGCGAAGAGGAAAATTCAGCACTACGGCAGGCGAATTCAACACTACATCACGAGGGGTGGCGTGGGTCCTGGGGCTCCACCACGTCTGCTGGTATGTGGTGAAGCAAGCCGTGGAGCGCCTACTGCCGCCAACAGGGAAACACAGCAGCAGAGCCACACTACGATGTATACCGTGGAAACGGCAGGTCTGTGCCCTCTATGGACAGACTGCTGTACAGAAACACACAGGTGTGGACACATGCACACGCGTGCACGTTCTGTGCCCGGCAGTAGCTATACAGCACCATCTAGTGGTCATAAGAAAAAAATACATTTGAACAGGGACTGAAGAGACAGTAAATCAGCTTTGTGGGAGGGGAGCGGAGAGGAGAGAACAGAAGAGAGAAAAAGAAAAGAGAAAAAGAGAAGAAGAAAAAGAAGAAAAGAAAAGGAAAGAAAGAAAATGTCAGAAAAGTTCACCACAGCACGTAACTAACTACCGGCAGGCCAGTCCTGAGAGCCAGTGCAGCTATGAGACGGCGAGCTTGAACACGACTGATGTGAGAGTAGCGTTGTGGAGAAGATGAAGGGAGTAGCAGGGAAGGCAGAGGGGCCCCTCTGCGCAGGAGCGGGAGAGAGCAGGCCGAGGCCCTGTTAACGTGGAGTGGGCCGCCCTCTACGGTGCCTCCTACGGCCATTATCTCAACCTCTCTGGCCACTGCCGCACCATCGCAATCATTGCCATGGTAACGGGCTGCCAAGAGCCACAAGAGTGCGCTTTGCTGTAGGGGGCTTGATCTAATTCGTGCGAATGTTTGCACAGCAGGCATCAGAGCAGGATCCCTATGCTATCCTGAGCGATTTTTGTTGTCGTTTGCTTGTTTGTTTGTTTGGTAGGGGGCATCCTACCCGTATCCTGCTCCTGACAGAGTCGTACTCCGTTACACAGGGTTTCTGACTGATCCTTTAAGGGGCGCTATGGAAGTAAAGTGGAAGTAACTCCAGCACGAGCAGCATGAGCACATCCACTAGCACGCCTCTCATCTCAGCCGTGAAAACAACCACCGGCTGTTGTGCCAGTGGATCGGCCATGCTTCCAAAAACAACTCACAGGCACGGAGAACAAAACACCCCGTCGGTCCACCACAGGGCGACCGTGGTCCGAATCAGAACCTCCCGTCTAAACACGAACGGACCCGCCCGGAAACCCGGCATCTACGACCGGGTGTGGTGGGAGGACTGACACAGGACCCCTGCCAGCTGTTTTACAGCAAAGACAGTAAACAGATACAAGTGCAATTAGGAGCCATTTAGCATTCACTGTCTGCCTGGTACATTCGCTAACAGCCGGGTGTTTGTTTTACACTCTGATGATTGATTAGCTTAATGATCAATCATTTTAACTGCGACTAGAATCTGGAAACCATTCAACATCCATCTGGACCCAGCAGAAAGAAAGCTGATCGATACAGAAGCAGCGCCTTTACTCTACAACACATTAACACACCTGCAACACACAAGGACAAAAAAAAAAAAAAAAAAAACCACACCTGCAGTCTAAAACACACTGTCTTTCAGAACGTCATGTTGGGTAGATCAGAGGAGCACTATTATGGGTTAAAGTAAAAGACACCCACACACACCCACACACCATTTATTCATGTTATTTATTTAACCAACCATCCCAAAAAGGTGTGGATCAAAGGCCATTATTATATCCACAGAAGGACAATTAAGGCACAGACATCAGCATAAAGGACTGAACATTTTCACTCCCTTTGTGGAACCTTAGAAACTGAATATGTGGTAGAATTTATATAGTCATCCATATTTTTTAGAATCAATTACTGGTGCAATTTTTCTAAGTTTTCTTGTTAAGTGTTTTATCATCTCTTGTGGAGAAAAAAAAAAGATAATGTGTGTAAGGGTTCTAGGGTGGTATGTTTCCATCTCGTGGTCTGCAAGGTAATTTCTTCCTTGGTAAAAGATTTTTGGCACAGTTAGTGAGCAGACGCAAAACAGCAGAACAAGAAATTCTATTTCAGAAAAAAATGGCACCATTTTAATGCATGCTGTAATTTAATATTGTGAAGGTTCACCACCATCTTCAACAAAAATGGATACAAAACTAGTCTTTTCTGAAAATCCTTACCGCCACAGAACTCCGAGGTAAAAGCCCAGGTTCTCTGCAGAACCTTTCAAATCAAGCAGATTTCAAAGTATTACAAACTCATTGAGTCTGGCTTTCTAGGGCTCATTTCTGCTAATGGTTTTCAGCCTCTAAAGAAACGCACAGGCTCCTTGTCGTGTTCTGTGCTTTGCTAGTGCAGCTTTTTAACCGTCTTCCTGGAAAGGCTTCAGGATGAAGTGATGCTGTACTTCAGAAGACATGACGCACCGCTTTACGCCAACGTGGGCAACACCGTCACCACCGGCACAGAAACCGGTCAGTAAGGAAAAAGCACGCACACAGACACACACGTGCGCGCATACATACATGCACATTTTTTTGAAATAGTAGGGAAAATATGAAATATGAGTAGGTTAGTTCAACTGTACATCCTCCTGAGCACATCAAAACTGACACACAAATAATAAACAACCTCACACACATTCAGACTCAGGACAGATTGGAGGGAGGGAAAAAGATGACAGTTTGTCAGGTTGTATACACACACACACACACACACACACACACACACACACACACACACACACACACACACACTCTCAGAAGCCTGACAAGTTGAGATCTTTTTTGACATGTCTACTGAGAGCTCCAGCTCACCTTCCCCTGTAGTGCTAACAAGACTACGTTACCGACATACCCCCCCTTCCTTTCAAATAACCTCCAGACTCGCTCAGCCATTGTATTGTGCCCCAGTGTAGGATGCCCATGTTCCTCTCACCACACAACTCCCTACAGTGCATTCCGCATGGGCCTTCACAACCAATTATCTGTCATTGTAGTGCACAAACAGGCCCAGGGAGCAACTCCCAGAGACACATGGAGATAATGCTGTAATGGCCCAGCTCCACTCCGTTTGGACCCAGAGCACGGCGGTTAACAAGCAGACACGTCAACAATTTTTGCATTTAAGAGCACCAATGGTTTCTGAACATTGCATTTTATGGCAGGTCACTTTTGGTTGCTATCTTTGTGTATGACATCTATAGATCTAGGTAATATGCAAGACAGCCATTTTGGAATTCAGAAGAATAATATGAGGCCAGTATTTGGAGAATTACTATTTCTGCACAACATACATCAGAAAACCAGCAACTTAATTTCTCTGCAGTTAATCAATGAAAAATAAAACATTTTCATGGACATGAGCATTAAAAAAAAAAAAAAAAAAAAAAAAAAAAAAAAAAAAAAAAATCAACATTCCTAAGAGCAATACTAATGTAATTAAAATAAGGTCAACCTCTGCAAATCTGTCACTACTAGACAAAAAATACACAAGGCCTAATCCCAGCTGAGCCAAGCAGTCAAGTGACAACTTTACAACTGCCTCATATATTCTGTACAGAGTACATGTGAGCAGTCAAGGTAAGGATACAGGTATACTAGAATAGTGTCACCTCAACCCCACAGACCCAGTCTAAATCAAAATAAAATAGAATCACTGACAGCTGTTAAATGCAAAGAAGATTCTTCCTTGGATGAAAAAAAGATTATAGACATTTCTGTCCAGTAGAAGAACCAGCCAACTTCAATGAAGGATTAATACATTTATGAAGGATTTTCTGTAATAGAAGCAAGTAAGTGTAAAGATTTTTTAATTGTTTAAAAGAAGCCAATTAAACAATTATAAAACAACTTTGACAAAAAGCAAAAGAAAAGAACAAAAAAATAAGTCACATCACTGACTATAGGGATTTATAAGGGGGAAGATCAAAATAACTATTACCGTTCACGCGTATTCTTAAGGGGTCAGTTGAACTGCACCTCTGCTGTACGAGATCTTTCCAGCTGCAGTATCTGATGCAGCACAGCAAAGCCAGCGTTACACCAGTGGCTCATTGTAATGCAAGCCTCGATTTGTTAACACACTTCCCATTACCATACCTACTGTGTAATTACGAGATAAAGAATTTATCGGAAGTGCTGAAATGCAAAATAATAAAAAAAATAAAAATAAGAAGGGATCTCCAGCCCAGTTCCCCCCTCCCCCAAACACCATTAAAGTAATTGGCTTGCACACACTGCCTCTCTCAAGCAGCAGACACACAGCCGAGGCAGGACCGCGGAAGGGCCGAGGCCCAGAGAAACGCAAGGAGGCGCGCTAGCGGAATCAACTTATGAGACATCAGAGTGTGGAAAGCAAAGACAAAAAGCCTGAAGATGCACTTTCTGAAGAGAGATACAGCCATTCTTTTCAGCCAGCTGGAAACCAGAAAATGAACTAAAGATTGTGGCTTAAAAAGAGGTAAGCGCAGGAGGCAGCTTTGAACTGGTTAAGAACTTGTTCATTTCATACAATTGTAGATACACGGCACTCAAAATGCCTTTCAGTGCGATGAGAATTCACATTTATCCTGCAATTATCTCCTAAAAGCCACGGGGGGGGGGGGGGGGTTAGCACTGAAAAACACTCATTTGCTGGAAAGGAACACTGAGCTATTTTAAACACCTTTCTTTGAAAGTCACTCCTCCAGGGAGAAAAATTAAAAACATATGCAATTACTCGGTAACTTGAGAACAGAAAAGAGTTTTCATCAGCATCATGTTGTAAACAGGTGTGGAGCAGCTGACGTACTTTAAACGCGAAAGGAAGTGGCAGTCTCAGGTGAAACTCACATTTGCTCTTTTACTGGAGGGAGACAACCGGTGTTAAAAAGAACATTTATTTCATTTTGGTTACAAATCCTGATTTCGCAAATTGCAACAAAGACGTAGACTTATTAGCACTTCAATCACTCGCCGTCTTTTAAGTCCACAAAAACTTGTTTTTTTAAAGATGTATACAGCATGTTTGATGCCACTTCTGCTTAAATAAATTAGAAGGATCTTAAAAATAACATGGAGAAGGAGGACATTGAAAGAAAGCTGGCACAATTATTAAATGCAGATTTGGCAGAGCTGCATTTAAAAAACTGCAGGTGTGCAAATGTTATTGAGTTCTTACATGACCGAACTAAAGACTCCCTAGATGAAGAAATAAAGACCCCCTAGATGAAGACTACTCTAGCGGATTTGTGCCTTTTATCACAATATCTAATTAAACTTCAAAAACCACAGCCATGCACCCATAGCGTGCCAGTCACTGCAATGTCCTACAGCTCCAGAAATGAATTTTATTTTATTTTTTAAATAAATCCATTTCTGGCAATCAAGAAGAATATCTCTATGCACCACCTTTTTCTCTTGACACTGATTCATGGATGATTCAACTGTCCTTGATTATATTTTCCCAAAGCATTTTGCAGAAGTCTTCAACCCCTGTGGTATTGGGGGTGCACTCATCACGCACCATGCAATAGCGTGCACAGTATGGGATCTAAAACTCCTCTAATCTGCCAAGTTATTCATCGGTTCAAAAGCATGAGACTGCGTGTGTGTATGAACTTGAAAGCGATAACTTGATTAAGGAGGCGGATGAACCCTGTGACTCTGGACTAACTTTGTAAAGGTGTTAATATTTCAGTAACGGTGTTGCTAGTCGGGAGATTAGCATTCCTTGATCAGAGAATGGTCCTGAATTTCACTGGTGGCACAGTTAAAATGGTAGCCATACTGTTATTTTTATTCGACTAATATAACCACCAAGAAAGAACCTCTTTCAGTTTAACTTGGTACCTTGTTGGCCCCTGGGTTGTGACAACTTTGTCTTAAACTAAACTAAAAGTCTAAAGCCAGAGATCTTGCTGGTTCATCGCTGGGAAGAGGAATCCAAAGGCTGAGCGGGTACGGGCTTTGTAACTAATGCTCATATTTAATGCAAAAATTTAGCTAACGATATACGTGATAAAAATTAAGGCAATCAAGAAATGAGGAGTTAAATCATAGGGCAGTCTAGGAGACAGGGCGGGGCTCACGCAGAGGACAGAGCGGGGCTTACTCAGGGGCGAACAGATCTTTTTCAACATTCACTCTGACAAGTTTTCCTTGCATGTGCTTCCAAAGGCAAGTCAATGGCACATAATAACTAGCCCATTCCAAGGCCTGATTATCTGCCTAAAGATGTTACAAAAATGGACCGTCCCAAGGGCAAGAAGTCCCAGCATGGAAATACCCTTGAACAGAGCTCGGGAAGGATGGGCAAGGTGTCCTCTACAGCGTTAGGCCACCATACTGTAGTCCTCCATACCGGGTAATGAAGGACTGGACCATGGCTGGACCATTAGATCCTATATTATGAATGGAGGGAATCTGGATAAAGTTACAGGCAAACAGAAAAATGTTGACTTCTGCGGGGAGAGGGTGTCCCAGAAAAATATTTATTTTAAAAAATAATAAATTAAAATATTTTTAAAAATCTACTCCACAGATAGCACATGCACAAACAGGCGCATGCACATTATAAATTCACACAAAAAAAAAAAGAAGGGACCAACTGGTCAAACTGGTTCCCCAGGCTATTTAAATGCACCAACCTGATTGGCTATAAGCCTTGGACAGCTAATAACTAACGTTACGCTTTTCCTGAAAAGTAGGGACAGAACACCGAAAAGTTCCAGACTGCTGATCCAAAACCCTGAGGATGTGTTTAAAAAGGGGGGAAAAAAAATCCACACTACAGGCGATACTCAGTAGGTAGCTGAATAGTGCCTGCTTCTTTTATTTTATACGGGTTTGTTCAGAAATGCCCCGCTTTTGTAACTCCCCAAAAAACCCACCTGGCAAAGAGACAAAGTTTAAAAAAAAAAAAAAAAAAAAAACCTTGAGTAGGCATTTGGTACTCAGAACCAAGGAAAGTAAGGACAGTGTCGGATGCAGCCCAAGCGATGTCTGATTGATCCAGGCTGTGACAGAACAGTGTCTGCAGAAACGAGAGCGTCACCATCTGTGAGCCAACAACGGACCAAGTAGCAGGGTCTCAATAATACAGACGAAAAGCCCCGCTGAACTCTACAGAGCTTTTTCATTGGTCCTTACATGGTCGGGGATATGAAGGCTTACCCTTTCCCTCCCAAAGCAAATTAGTTTTGGGGACCTCCTCCAGAGTCAGGGTGGCGTAGGGTTTAGACAAGTAAATGCGGTTTTGATTGCTTGGTGTCATACAACAGTGACCCTCCCGTATCCCGCTGGAAAGGAGAATTAAGAGGCGAGTAGAATAACCCCGTGTCCAGCAAAGCACGGAGACGGACCCAAGTTTAGACTAATCGCGCACACACCAATCTGGCACCCGACGGGCTTGTCAGTGGGTATGAGAAACGCAGTGTGGGGCTACTGCCAGAGATCGCACACCCCCGCTGACATTTATGCTACACAAGCGCAGGACTGTGCCTACGATGACGAGCAGGGTAGCCTGGGAACGGCGGACATCGCCCGTGCCCTGACGTTCGTGGCTTTGTGATTAACGGCGACTTTGCTAGGATAACGTCCCTGGACGACGTTTCAGTACCTTGCGTGTCAGCGTAGGCACAGATCACTGATCACTCCAGTTACACTCAGGAGCCTTATTTTTGCAAGAACCACAGCGAACGTCAAGCCGTTAAGTGCAGACGCCTCAGAGTGGCACTGGAGTAGGAAACCGCACAGGATCCGTTTTTACATACAAGGGGCAAAGTAGAGCCTGTACCGTTCTCAAAAGATGAAATCACCACCCTTTCAGGTAGGCAAGTAAAACCACTGCAAGGAAACTTTTAGCAATTGTGTGAAAAATGAGATAAAAACAGAACAATCACAAAATATGGCCTGAAGTGTTCACAATTCTACTTTTACGACCAGGGGAAATCATAAGAAAACCACAAGCAAGTGCCATCTTTTATTCTCCCTCCTCTCCTCACATAGGAAACTCATCAACATGGGATCGCAATAACAGTTACTATTGGGCTGACGAGTGGGCAGCGTGCTTAGTTAGCTTACTGCACTGAGCGCATACGCTCACTGCCAATTAACTACAGGCCGAGCAAGAGTCACAGGCCCGTACAGCGCTTCACAGGAATGCAACTAATTGGGATGTTCTTGTGGAAAGAGGGTTAGAGGGAGGAAACATTGACAAAAGTTTCGAATTAAACGAGTTCTCAAGCCACGCAGCAGTTCTGCGACAGGCATTATAAAGTTTTTAAGTATAAACTAGAGCTCGGCAGGAAACAAACACTACATTCTCCACTGCACCACTCTGAAACATAGCAAGGAGTCTCGCACACCACGTCTGTAAGCCGTTTAGCTAAAAAACTAATCACATGATGAAACCCACGGTGGTGTCATTCGCCCACCCAAAACAACGGACGTGCTCTCTGTTGCATCTTAACGTCAAAGTTCTCCCAAGCAACAGGGAAACAAATAGCCAACTTGAGCAACTGTGTGACTACTCAAGAGGGGAATCTTACAAATTGAAGTCGTCAAATCCCGTTCGCTTCGTTTTACAGCAGAGATGAAGTTACACTTATACAGCACATTTCTCTGGACCCAAGGACATTTTACAAATCAACACAACTTTTACATCCAGTCAACACACCAGTGAGACGCAGCAGCCTACTGCACAAAGCGTCCTCTCCACTGGAAACCACAGCCCCCTGGGGCAGATGCTGGTGTTAAACGAGCAGAGATCTTAGCATTAAAGGAGCAATAAGTCATTTTACCATCAAAAAGTACCAATCAATATTTATGAAAGTGATTTTTTTTTTTCCCTATAAGGTGTAGCTTACATGAGATGAAAAGTCAACTTGTTTTGTAGTTCTCAAAATAACTATTTGATGATGCATAGCATGTGTGCCCCCACCTACAGGCAGGCATGTTTAACCTGACAGTGCTCTAACGCCTTCTAGTGGGACCACTCTTGCTTTCCATGTCATCAGTTAATACCATCGAACCTTCATAAAACAGAGGCAAGAGAAGAAAAGAACATTTCTTAAAACTAGTATAACTAACTGCATACCGATTTTCAGCTGTCTACATGCAACCACTAGCCAGAAAATCCTATATTTAATGTTTTTTCCTTTTTTTTTTTTTTTTTTTACATGTGGACCACACCTCTCCTTTAAAATGGCATTTTTTAAAACATAGAAGTTATCATAGAAAATTCACTTACCATCAAAGCAACTGTATGACACTTTTAAGCAGCAGTATGCTATATTAAAAGTTCATTATTTGCTTCGTGTAAAATGTGTGAAATTTCCTTCTTTTAAAAAATAAATTAAAAAAAATAATATAAACATTCAACGTAGTTTTCACAGAGTCGTTCATAAATACAAAGCTACATCCATCCTCTCTTAAAATCCGTGGTTGCCATTGAGCCATAAACAATTCTTTTGTGTGATGGCCATTCACGCCTATGGATCGCATGGTGTTTATGGGGAGGAGGGCGATCAAATTACAAGCATTCAGCCATCACCCTCAGAGTGATTGACAGCTTTTCCAACAAATAGTGCACAAAACAACAAACTCCCCTAGTCAGGTGTGCTCTAGCCAGATAAGCTGTAGCAATCCAGATCGCTCGCACGTGACTGTTTGGCAAAACTGATGCAGTCGTGTATACAGATATTTTTGATCAGTAGTACTTCTGGACATCATGGACAGGAAGAGGCTTACTGTGGCTGAAGTTTATGTGGAGTTATTTGGATGAAACTGTGAGCTGGAAACTGAAAGTGGCAATTCGATTGCTGCTAGCACAGACTATGAGGCAGAGGACGCATTCGTGCACGGACTATGAGGCAGAGGACGCATTCGTGCACGGACTATGAGGCAGAGGACGCATTCGTGCACGGACTATGAGGCAGAGGACGCATTCGTGCACGGACTATGAGGCAGAGGACGCATTCGTGCACGGACTATGAGGCAGAGGACGCATTCGTGCACGGACTATGAGGCAGAGGACGCATTCGTGCATGGACTATGAGGCAGAGGACGCATTCGTGCATGGACTATGAAACAGAGGATTCATTTGAGCAAGCTGTATAAATGTAAACAAACATTTCATCATAAGAGAATGCATATGATATATTTATGAGTATTACAGGGTTTTCCCCAGCATAATCTTTTAGCCTATTAGCAATGAAACTAATGCAGTGTAGCAAGCTGTACACTGGAAGTTTGGTAATGTTTGACAATATAGCATGTGATATCTTAAAAAAAAAAAAAAAAAAAACCTTGAACATTGTTGCTGTATAATGCACACTTGATGTATTTTGAGAGGTTTCAAAAAACTTTGGAGAGACCTTGAGGAGAGTTAGGCCTGCTGTTCAGCTCTTGAATACCATCTATATGCTTAAGATTGTTAACTTTGACTGACAAGACCCTGGTAAATCTGCAAAACTAGAGCATGAAAAATTTCATTTACAGCATCCAGATATACATTATAAACCGCAAAAATTAAAAAGTGTGTTTTATTTATTTATGGTTTTTTTTTGCCATATTCTTCTGTATTAGATGTTCTCAAAAGGAACCTAAATGATGAGAGGGAAAAGGCCTGGATGTGAATGAATGTCTTGGCCCAAGTGTCTACTTCAATGATCACTGCGCTATACGTACAACTTCAAATAACTAGTGTTAAAGCATAGAAGTACAAATCATTTAAAAACTAACTTAAAATCGGAAGTGCACATAAAACAGATCTAGTACAGAATCTCTGAAACATCCAAGTCATTAGGTGTCAGTATAATGACCGTTTTATAATGTAAAGAACCATTTGAAAAATCACTTATTGCTCCTTTAATGCAGCATTTACACAAGGGTCCAACACAAAGCCCTGTAGCTCTGTGACCAAGAGAACAGCTGTACGGATGTGGCGGTAGTCACAGAAGTAGCGTGCTATGCGCCGAGCTCGCAGACAATCCTTCACCCAGGTGTTTCTACTGCACACAGTATCCATCTCCATCACAGCCACATTGCCTGCCTGCCCCCTCACAGACAGGAACTTTAAATCAAAGCACCGACATTTGTCTGCATTATTACTTGCTGCTGGCTTTGTTGTTTTGACGACCAAACGGAGAATTCGGCTGACCAATTTTCAGATCTCAACGTTACTTTTGCTAAGCCACAAGCGATGCGGGTTTTTTAGTGGCTAAACTTTATTCCAGTTTCTCTTACCTGGATAGCACTCAATGCAGACTCAGCTCCAGTTAACATCAGCACAGAGGCAAGCAGAGAGCTGAAGGCAAGCTTATTTTCAGGACTCAAAGCTGTTCAGCTGAGTGTTAGCTGTCAAGCACTTGTTCCCACAGAAGAGTGCAATCCCCATACTGTATGGGTACAAATGTACTGGGCAGCAAGTCTGATTTAAGATATCTGGGCTTGTTTCCAGGTACTGCAAGGTAAGATGCAAGTTATATGCATCACCAATATACCTAGTGGCAAATTTGATCTTCTTAAATATGTCCTTATTCACCGACCTTATCTGGACGCAGCACAAAAACGATTGAGTCAGTAAACTTAGCAGCCAGCAGAAGAGACAGAAGAACTGCAACTGCTAAATAAAGACAGTCAGTTAAATGCTTGAAAGTGTCCTATAACCTGCAAAAAAGTTTTTAAAAAGTTTGGAGCTCGTAGGGGAGGTGGGTTGGGGCTGGGACGCTGGACCTCACTGCCGAGTCTCCGGGGGGTGGGTTTGATTCAAGAGAGAAGCCTACCTGATAACTCCTGTGAAGAGCCTGCAATGGTGTGGTTTCTAGTGTGAAGTAAGGCTGGGCCTTATGTGAAACTAATGGTTTGGTACAGGACATTTGACATGTTACACAACTTGGTTAAAAACAAATCTAAAGTGGGTTTTTTTTAATGATAACGAAATGATAGATATATTTTTAATATTGAATCTGAGGAGGGTCAATCTTATTTGTTGCGAAAGTGACATGCAAAGGGTGGCAGTGTGACCATCACACTGTTCAAGATGAAAAAGATCCAGGTCCAAACAGGGGGCATAATCACAAAATGCCCTGCAGCTACATGCTAGCACTGGAAATGTGTCAAACCACTGAGGAGAGGTGGATTGGGCCAATTAACAAGTTAATAAAGGAGGGGCCATTTCTGTCAGTGTTTAGAGCAAACACACGTCTGTTTACACAACCTTTACAGAAGTGCATGGACTCACTGCTTTCTTCTTCTTCTGTGGCTGTGTAAGACTCTCAGTGTGATTGATTACTGTGGGAAATAATGTTAGAACTAACTTTGATACACAGATCACATAAACCTGCCTGTTGACATATTTCATCAGTCTTAGGAAATGTGCGCATGCATGTGCATGTGCACACACGCGCACACACACACACACAGAGAGAGAGAGAGAGACATACACACTGGTATACAGACGCACAGACCCATGTGTGCAAATTCACAAAATCTCTAGTTAAAAGCTTAAAATAAATTCTTTTGACTCTGTTGTCCTCAAGGATTGCTCTCATCTAATAAACAGTGACATCACTGTCATCAAGAAAAAAAAAATCTCCCAAGCTAAACTCAGTCTGCATAGTAGCTCAGTAAATACATCTAAATCTAAATAAATGCAAAATCACATCAATCCCCAAACATGAGCATCACCAACTGAAAACTGACAAATCTGCACAGGTGCTTCCCTGGACTTGCGGTGAATACAGCATTATATTGGCAGGACATGCCAGTGATCAAAGCTTGAGGATTTCCAGTTTTTGAAAAAAGTAATGAAACTGTCTTGATTAGAAGATTAATAGAACAGGTAAAGCTATTTGTGTCAGTGCTTCAGCGCACAAGGCTACATTCACAGTAACACTGGGTGACTAGCAAAGGTTGAAAACACAACTGCCCTCTATTTATCCTTAACAAAACCTCAACCATGAGAAGGCTCAAAGCAAAAGAAATTCTTTTCAGACTCAATCATCGCCAAGGTCAAGATTTTGCTTTCACATGAAAATCACTGAAGGAAAGAAGAAAAACTGCTTTGAAACTGACCTTCACCATGAACACTAAACTTGCGCACGCGCACACACACACCCACCCACACACACACCCACCCACACCTTCTGAAACGAGAGTTTGTCTGAATCGATTGTGTAGGAAATTGAAGGCTGGTAAGCCTATTCACAAATTTGTTGGCATTTTGTAGATCTATTGTTTGGATGGCTCAACCACATGACTTCAAGACAAAGGCAAAGGGAAAAAAAATGTTTAAAAATGTTTAGTTTATCAGCAAACTGTTCCTTTGAATAATACAGTTCCAGCTGCAGAATGGAGGCAATTTCTTCGCTTAAGATATTTCTTATGACTACATTATGCCAAACATACTCCTAAACATCCACTAAAGACTGCTGTCAGTACCAGAACAACAGCACTTTATTAGACTGTTTTCTTCGTCTGTATTGGGGTCAAGGAGAAGCGAGGACGGCATTCCAGAAACACAAACAACATCCTAATATTAAGCAGCTAACAGAGAGCAGGACCACTGTTCTTGCTGCAGGGCCGTCATATAAATCCTGGTGGGACAGTCAACTCTGGGGTTTTGAAGATTCATGGCAGGGGAAATCTGCCCACTCTTTAAAAAATGCCCAGTGATGTTTAGATCTAGTGACTGAGATGGAAATGGAAGCTTTTTAACTGTGACTCCTCTTAAATTGCATCTGTAGTGTGTGTGGAAGCACTGCAGGCTTTGGAGGGGAGAGGGTTTTCTGGAGGCAGAGTCACAGAGGTGACCGCTCACTACTGGTCATTTTCAGAGCAGTCGTTTTGTGCTAGTTAGCAGCTACGCTGTTAACGTTCCCTGACGGCAAAACGTCAGCCTGCAATCTTCATGCATGTATAAGGCTGCACAGAATCATGCAATAATACAGCTGTGAAGCTCTGTGATCCAAGAGCTTGTGCACGGTTCTAAAAGAAACCGACCAGACTGCAAACTGTACGTATATATTCTCTTATTGTCCAGTAAAGAGCATGTTGTTATATTTTGACCAATAATTTCAAGATACTTACAAACAGAAAAATAGGGAAACAAACAAGCAAGCAAACAAGCCATCAAATAAATAGACAGAAATTTGTTGATTGGCTATTGTATGACTTAGTGCCATGCATCTTAAATGTCCAATCCTAACCTATAAACTGATGCATGAAAACCTGATGTTTTCCTCCATCAATATCACCATGTATTTTAAAATAAAAAATTCACAGTCTCTTGTAAAAGCAGGTAAGGCTCACAAATAGATATGTGCTACTGGTAATCAGTAGATCCGTTTCAATCGGAGTGTGTCCTGACTGGCTCTGTGCATGTACAGTCTGTGTGTCCTCATTAGATGTTCTGATCAGCCCACGGTGAGTCAACTTCTCCCATTACCACAAATTACCATTATGTTCCCGAACACCCACTTGTGCATTAATTCTGTCTCATCACACTGCATGGACAGGTATACAAACAGGTATAAGCACAGGTATACACGCAGAGCTATTGTTTTTGTTTACCGATATTAAGCTCTGACATTATGTAATGCGGTCATCAGCGTCCCCGAAGAAAGAGTGCGTTATTCTGTTACATCACAGATCTCCAGGTTGCTCATGAGCCATTTGAAGCCCACGTGCACTGAAATAAGAGTAACAAGAAAAACAACACACACACTGATGCAGTGGAAACTGCACCAGATACAAGGAAAAACAGGACACATGCCCAGACTCCATAATGGTAACAGCAACGTGAACGTGGGCTTTAGGAACGGAGAGAGTAAAAAAAAAAAAAAAAGTAGTCATGCCGGAATCTATAGTTTCAATTATCCAGCCGAGATGGGGGAGCAGATTCAAAAGGGAAGGTCTTCACTGAGGGGCTATTACTCCTTGAGAACACAGACACGGGGTAAACAACCGGGCCAGAATGTCAAAAGGAAAGAGAGGGAGAGACGGACACAGTGAGGAGAGAGGGAGGAGAGGGGAGGCACCTTCCAAATTCAAAGTAGGGTGCATCCATCAGCCGCGTGAGGTGGGGAAAGGAGACGTTTCTTGAGTAGGAAGAAAATATTTACAATGTACCTGTGAGCTGTAAAACTCCACTGGTGGTGGGTTTCTTCAATTTCCTTGTGTGAAAGGATTTTCAAAAGTACATTTTATCTGGGCAGTGGTTCTAAATGACCCCGGGTGTTACAATGAAAACATTTTTACCTGTTTATTTGCAGGAAGCATCACATTTTATTATATTGTTGAAAATATTAAAGCTACTGCCCCATTGATCATTGAATCTACATTTATTAGACTTTAAGAAATGCATTTTAAAAAATATTTCTTATAAATATTCAATACCATTACTCATCAAAAGCCTTAAATAGTTGTTGTTTTTTTAAAAAAAAGCTTAGTTCTCCAGGGTAATGGAAATCAATGCAACTGTTGAGTTATTTCTTTGATGAAACAAAAAAAAACAAAAAAACAAAAAAAAAAAAGTGTAAGACACCACCAATTCTAGGCCTTTCTTTCCAAAACGTTGATTTTTATCATCATGGCTGGCCAGCGTCTACGTGACCAGTACTTAAAAAGCACCGAGATAGGAGGAAAAGACTGAAGGAAGAGGAACAATCACCCCCCCCAAAAAGAAAAA
>NC_137522.1:1520000-1692500 GCF_041902795.1 Electrophorus electricus
GATGTGCAAATGATAAAATGTGGTAGCACCGTATATGACGTCAGCGTACTCCGCAAAAGGACGCACGCCGTCTGATCCTGTCCGACAGTGAATGTCCCAGTAAGAAGCCAGTGTGGATTGGGTGATCTTTTCTCTAATGTTTGATCACACAGGCAAGACATCAAAATTCGGCGCACACATCCATTTAGCTAATCATAAATTTATTTTAAAAGGATGTTTGGAGTGAGCATGACGGCAAACACAGCAACTGCTACAGTAGCGCATGAAGAGGAACGTGACTTGTTTAAGCAAGATGCCACAAACTTCTGCTACAAGAATTTCAAATTTGTGTGTTACAAAGGAAGAAATTATAAACAGATTTAGACTGAGGAGAAACATGATTTTGCTGTTTTTCTGTGATTGAGATGTAATAAAGTCATCAACTCCACGCAGCCATGCAGTTCCCATCTTGGTGAAAGTTACAAACGCATCACATTTTAATATAAACTGCCAGTTTTCTGTGTTCCACTGGTTTCATGACTGCGGATAGCAATCATCTGTCTCTGGGCGTTGGTCTTTAATATGCACGAAGTCATTTACATACCGGTTTTGATAGGTGTTAACACACATGATTTTAGCACAACATTAAGTTGACACAGTACACTAATTATTGCCACGGTTACTTTATGAATACCGTGTTGCACATTTTGCATGACGTCGCATGATTATCAAATGTTAGAAATATCACAGTAAATCTAAAAAACAAACAAACAAACAAAAACAAACAAACAAAGAACCAAACATTACCATGTTAAAGAAAAGGGGGTTTGATTTCTCTATATAGCTTCCCAGTCATTACTGATGTAAAGTTTTAATACAAACTACTTCAGACAGGAACTGCTATATTCCTCATGTTCTCCAGGGTGTGTTCCTCCACGTTCGGTTGGGAAAACAAAAATATTGGCACATTCACACCCTGCTTCTGGACAAACTTGTCCATTTTATATAGGACGTATATGTGTAAATAACAAGAAAAGTGTTGCACAGATACCTATAAGATAAGAGTATATGTACTCATATGTATGTATATATGTACATAATGTAAATTTTGGAGAAATACTTCATATGTACATACACTGTACATGGGGGAGGCACACCTCACATACCTCACAGCTTGTCAGGGACATTTGGGAAGAAGTCCAGTGCCCCGGAACACCAGTTTATCTAAACACTATATGACTACTGCTCTAGTGCCTATTAGCACACGCATGTAAACGTGTTGACTGTGCATTCATCTCTCTGTACATTGGGTACTTGAGGGTATTCCACATCACTCCGCAATGTTTGTGCCTAACATGGTGTACTCCTTGTCTCCATTTTATTGATGTGTACCATGTTACTGGTTGCTAAATTTACTTTGGGATCAATAAAGTATTGATTGATCAAGCTATCATAATATTTTTTTACTCTATACCAAAGAATTCTCGGGTACTGAGTTGCATTGTTTTATTCGAAAATCCATGCCATGAGTAGCAGGGACATTTTAAAAATAAATAATTTCTATAAATATAAAATTAAATGCAGAATGTTTTACTGTATACATTTTTAACTAACCATAGATTTAAATGCTTCTACAAAGAGAATGGTGAAATAAAGAAGCTGTTTAAAAAAAAGTTACATGGCAACAGAGAAAAAGCAACAGTGCAATAAGCTGCTTAATATCCTCCCTAATTTAAATGATCAAAATGTCTGATAGTATTGTTTATCAGCTCAAAGCTGTTGAATAGAACCTTCCAAGTCCGCCCGCTAACTTGATTCCTCTGCCTTGGACTTTTCTGCATTTCACACTGCTTTCGTGATGTGATGGATAAGCAGAGCATTTCGAGAGCTGTCACGGACTCACGGTAGGGCGGTGGCGCCTGCGCGAGACGAGAGGCTAAGGTACGAGTGAGGCGCAGAGCGAGGCACAGAGGCATCTATTACCGCCTTGCACCTTGTCAGCCCGCATGCCACGCTCATGAATCCAAAGTCCCGCGCGCCATAACTAACGACCATGTGTCTGCCCCCAGTGCCCACGCTCATCCTCACTTCCCAACAGCTTCTTCTGTAGCGGCTCAGAGATGTGCGACACAGGGTGCCGAACACGCCCACAAAGGTACAAAAGGCTTTCACAGTCATAAGGGCCGTGTACAAACAGAAAAATGTGCGCAAGCAAGGCACTAACAGAAATTTGATTAAATCCCAATTGTGCTTCATACAGTTTACTGCCAAATTAGCGTGCATATTATTTATATATATATATATGAATAACGAATTTGAACAAGAGCGCAAGAGAGACAGAGATTCAGTGCATTAAGACATTGGCTTATATTCATTTAATTTGAAGGGTAAAACAGGGAGACTCAGTAGAGTCTGCACAAACAGGGAGAACCATCTAACACAAGGAGAACAGCCACTGGCTACAAAAATGATTGGAAAGCTCATAATTCTCTACATGGCAGCTGTAGCACAAGTCCCGCCTTCTATAAAAAGAATCAGTCGTCTTGTCGGGCTAAGGAGTAGCCAGAAAAAAGATAGGCCCATCATATTCTACATTCGGTGTCCGCAAATCTTTGTCCCTTTTGTTGTGCATGAGTAAAAGCTGGAACGACCTGAAAAATATTTGTGTGGGTTATTAGAGCAAAAGAGCCCAGTCTTTTGTGCCATTCTTTTTAGCTCGTGCCTGAGATTTATGTAAATCTGTATTTGAAATGATATTTCAGCTACTGTTCGAGTATATCAGAGACAGAGGAGCCTGGTTTTGTAGGACTTGAAATAACTGCCCAGGGGTGTTGCCAAGATGGCCACCGAGAGGACTTGTCTATAAGATCTCTGATAATACGCAGAAAGCCATACATCACAACCAGACTGACACTCATGTTGAGTCACTGCATTAGGCAACAACAAAACTTATAAAAAGAATCCAAAAAGAGCTATACGCATTTCTTCAGATGTTTTAAAAGGTCATTTACTATGGATTTTAATCTTAATATGGTTAAAATGATAAGTGACCAATAATAAACCAAACCTGAAGTTTTTAAAATAAGTGCATTGTCAGAATGAAACTGTTGAAGAATTGCTCAGCTGGTGAGAGAAGGCTAAAGACTGAAGCAGTGTACTGGATTAATGAAACATGTCGAATCATGTGTCATACTGGACGGGTTTTTGAATAAACAGCAAAGAAATTCACCCAGAACCTAATTTTCTTAAATAAAGCAAGCAAGCAAAGGAAAACAAAAAAGCAAAATAGACTTTAATGAACATCATAATATAAACTGACATGACGAATATCTGAAACCTTATCTTCTGTTTCAGACCAATCACACAGGGACATGCACAAGTCGTTTGGACTTCCAAGCTTACCATCATCTTCTCAAAGAGAGCGAGGATCTCCTTCTCCGAGGTGATCCTGGAGGAGAGCGCCTCAAACTCTGAGGAGTTGGACCAATCACTGGCGCCGGTGGGCTTGGTCACGTGGGGAAGGTGAGGCCTCTCCTTCTTGGTGCCCGGCATACGGATGCTCGCAAATCGGTCCATCTGTCAGTAGGATCACACCAGAACAGATCGGTCATTAGTGCAAAGGTTGTCTCATCACTGCCTCAGTTCACAGCCCACAGAAAAGCACCCGGATATAACATCTGCAATGATGATGGAAGACATCAGCGATGAAGATGGCCATAATAAGTATGCTGAGAACAATATTTATTAATATTATTAGTAAATAATGATCCTTACATAAAAAAACCCATACCTTTCAGTAATGTTAATGGGCTGAAGTCTCAAGAGTCTTTTTGCTTTCCTGAGAAACATTCTCAGCCTGCAGTGTCCCTGCAACCCTACACCGATTGATATCGATACCTGCCCCGGGTACTCCCCATCACATAATCCCTGATAAAGATTTCCTAATTGGATTAGATCTGTCAGGGAGCTTCTTGTGCTTGCATTCCCCCTCCGGTGACTGCAGGGAGTTAGGGATTGAGATGTCATTGTTGGGTGATAAGGTAGGTGGTTTATTTTCACTCATTTTTCCTTCCCTTTCTTTCTGAACAGGGTAAATTACTGGCACTTATCTTGAAGAATATTTTCATGGAAGCCACCCGCTTTCTCACCAAGAAAGGAGTAGAGTGCTCAGATAATCAGCACTGTCTCTGATGTGAAATTAATGAAACAATGCAACAACATTAATGAAATTAATGAAAGGGCACAGGACATGGGGCGTGTCACAGGATCGGGAGGGGGGCATGTGGCGTGTCACCGCTGCAGGTCCGGGTGGGGTCTAGCAAGGAAGGACCTAGGAGCAAGGAGGGTAATGCCTGTCGACGTTCCCGTCGGTCTAATTTGCTGTGCTGCTGCCCTTAGGCGCCCAGCATAACTTTGAATGATGACACAGATCGGTTTAAATCACAGAGCATCATCATCCCCAGACGAGGAAGGAGGCAGTTTGCTATTCAGCCGTGGTTATGAGAGAACAGATAAATAAAGACGTGGAAGCGCCACCTTGATAGCAGCAGCAGACATCATAAGGCACTGACACAGGCTCAGCCAGGATGATGAAGTGCTTCTCTGGGTTGTTTAGGTGTCCATGCGGCTACAGCTCACTCACCCACAACGTCCCCTCTCCCCCCTCTCCTGTCTGTGACGGATCCTTTGATGTTATTACTAATGGGTCCACTCCCCTCTTTTCTCCTATTCACTCCATCAGGCACCTCTTAAGCAATTCTGCCCTCACCTCCAACCCCCCCAGCCCCCTCCATATCCAGCCCCATGGCCCCCAAGAATCCCTCTCCATTACCTCACACATCAAACACACCTGAGAAAGCTCCATACACCAAAACCATTTACCTCCATACAACACTGCCATTGCCAGAAACTGCCTCGAGCTTTGTTTCATCTATTAATGAAATTACCCAGCCTAGTTATAAAGAAAGCATTAATCTGTCAGTCCAGAAATGATTATCATGTACCATGATACCATATCTGGTATTTGTTCGTCCAACTCCGTCCATCAAGTAGAAAGTCCCCCAATCTCTGGCTTTGGAGCACATGCGCTAAATGAGCCAAACACATAATAACACCGATTAACCTATTCCAGAGTCTACACTCCCTCTGGCATCGAGAGACCACCTGAATCAATACCAACCCAACACAAACAAAAACACATTTTTATGCCAATCGATAACAGCAAACGAACAATGCGCATTTTAAGAAAACAAGTGGAGCTTAAGAAATAAGGAAGACAGCAGATAGGAGGAGTAAAGAGGAGAAGGCTTGGTAGGATAAAAGAGGAGAAAAGGATGGAGGGAGTCTAGGACAGAGAAAGGCTGATGAACGGATGAACGGTAGGAGCAAATGGGACAGTCCAGAGGAAAGAGAGCGGAATGAGACGTGGCAGAAAGCGGCGGGGTGAAGACGACTGTGACGCTAAATGCCAGGGGTGTTGCTATCTGCAGAGCGAGTGAGAACTGGCCATTGAATTCCATTGATAAGTAGACCCAGTGCTGTTTAAATTGACTGGCCGATCTATTGGCTGACCCATGGTCCCATATTCAAAACGTTTCATTACCGTCATCTACAGCTTGGAGATACAGAACCAAATGGTGAGCTTTGATACCAGGTTTGTGGAGGTTTAATAAATGCTCTGCTCTGAACATAAGGCTCAAGACGACAACACTCAAATTCAGAGTCTGTCAGTGACATTTCACTCTTACTGAATTGTTCCATTGAATACATAAGTCACGTTGGCTTATTTCAGTGCCTTAACTTATACATTTGCTCAATATTGAATGGGTTTGATATTAAAAATCAGACACACCCTTGTGCACACATTTTTAGTCACCATCTTTATAGAACTTCATCACTCTCTCTCATTATAAATTGAATTCATATTATCTAACCTCAAATCAAACCCTGCCCGGTTGCCATGGTAAAAAGAAGGGCTTTCTGGATATAAACGCGAAGACTCACATTCCCCATTCAGTATTCACAGGATCACGAGCACGGTTATCCTGTGCATTAAAACACAGCAATCAAAACTGTAACACAATAATAATGTATACAAATGTACGGGTCGCCAGAGGCAATGCTGAAGAGCTCTCAGAACCTGATCATCACACCTGCAGGGCCGGGAGGAGAAGGGAAGATTGTGTTTCAAACATCTTTCAACCATGTATTTCATAAGGGTCAAAAGTTATATGGGTTCAGTGGTACATGAATAAACAAACTACTTACTAATTGTTTCTTACTTTATTTTATTTATAAATAAGTCTAAGAACTAATTACCTGCTACAAAAAAGTCCATGTGATGCAATGTTTTCACGATTCTCTTACGACTTGAAATAAATAGGGAGCAAGATAAGCATCTGGCACTGTAGCCGGACATGCGTGCCACCCGGCTCGGAAAGACGATTAAGGGAAGAGTATTTCTCCAATCCAATCACTCGCTCAGCCTGAAACTCTGATCCAAGACCAACTGATCACTTAAAAATCAATTATTAAAATGTGTTCAACTGCTGAACAATTTCCACACCCTCAAGACATTAGAACAATTAACTATATCTATCAATCAATCAATCACATAACTCATCACCTCAAATACAATATTGCATTGGCATTTAGCTAACGCTTTTATCCAAAGCGGCTTACAATTATGACTGAATACAACTTGAGTAATTGAGGATTAGGGGTCATGCTCAAGGGTCCAACAGTGGCAACTTGGCAGAGGTGGGTCTTGAACCAGAAACCTTCTGATTACTAGTCAAGTACATTAACCACTGAGCTACCACTGCCCCATATAATCCGGAATAGATTTTCAGAGAGTGTCCAATGAAATGTGTTACACTTACCATCAATATGAATTTAAGACAGTGCTAAGGCTATAATGATACACTGTGTCACGATTCATGACAATGCAGAATTATGACAATGGACGATAAACAGAACGTGCAGTTTGAGCACCAGAGGTCGTACTATGGCGAAGCTGTTACAATAGCACATTTTGATACTATAGCATGTTATAAACCAATGTTCCATCAAATTTCTTTGTATCTATTTTTAACTGTAAGTGAATAGATATTCTGGTTTAATATTTGCACAGCATTTTGCATTATTTATGCTTCAGAAATAAAAAGGAAGGCTTTAACTGGCTATTTAATATATGGTGAAGCTACACCATATATTTGTTTACAGTACATTTTGTTTACAATTGTAAACTTCTGCTCCTAATTTATTTTAATTGCAGGGGACAAAAGATTATTTTAGTTTAACTATTTACACAAGAAAATGTGTATTGCATTGTTTCCACACTTAATTTTTTTTTCTTCTAAATTTTTAGTTTCAAATATCATGAATTAATCCACTATGGTGAATCATGGAGAGAGTGTATCGTTACACCCCTATACATTGGCATGAGCCTTATTTACATGAAGAGTAGGTCAAAACATGCTTTTTGTTAATAGAACCTTTACAGCATTAGTGGAAACACAAGAACAGTAGCTGTCACCAATCTCTTGTTCAACGCTCTAAGAAACTTGTGCATGTTTTCAGTGGCCTGTTTACTTACAACAGCTCTTCATGTCAATACCATCTCAATTAAAGCATGCAATATTTAAATATTCTGCTATCAAAAAAGAATAATAATAATAATAATAATAATAATAAATCAAGAATAATAAATCAACTTTCTTTTAACAGTTAGTAGATAAGTTTCTTTTCAGGGATTAACCCAAATACCATATACAGAGAATCACAGCAAACTTTGTTGTTTGATGTTGGAGAAAGACGCACTAAGGCATTAGAAGGCAAACCAATTTATTTGCACTGCACTTTCCATACACAATTAAAAGTGCGAGAAATCAACCGAATGAAGGAGAAATCTTACCACATCATCAGTAAGTGATCGGATATTTAAGGGCTACAAGCAAGGGAAGAGAAAAGGGGTGTTAGAACAGGTCTTCATTTGATAAATCAAGAGTGTCGTCCCCCCCCCCCCATCATTAAAACATATGCCTTATATCTGCTGTTGCATATTCAAAAAGAATAATTAGATCAATTAAAAATGATACATTAGACACACACCATGCAGGGCATACTACATAAGCAATGAAAGTACTATAATAAACTTTATGCATATGGAAGCGGTGCATTTAAACCACTGGGAAAAGGGAAGGAGGGTCCGTTGGGGACAAAGCACTCATTCCCAAGCACCTCAGCTGAGGATGCAAGTACTACACAAGCCTGCAGTGCTGCTAATACCTGACCACCAGGGCAAGAATGACAAATCCTGCCACAGGTTAACTGTTGATTTCCCTGAGGGCCCTAGCTCAAGTACGTATGGGGGCCACAAATCTCTCCACATCGATGAGGGAAAACTCTCACCAAATTAATTCAAAATAGCTGCAGTATAACTTGTCCAAACTGTATTACTGCTAATCAGGCACAACAAGTGTTTTTTTTTTGTTTACTAGAGTAGTCAAGGAGTCCAGGGAGGGGGAGCGAGAGAGAGAGAGAGAGAGAATGAAAACGTGATGTGAACAAGCAATGAGGATGCTCCTATCTGACTGAGAAAGCTGTTACAATAAAAATGCCCATGACCAAACATAATTTTAAGCCCTTTCCAACTTGGACACACACACACACACACACACACACACACACACACACACACACACACACACACACACACACACACACACACACACACACACACACACACACACACACACACACACAAAAAAAAGAGGGTTTAAAAAAGGAAGTCATGTCAGTTTAGAGTTTAGTTAACAAGAGGTAAAAGCAGAGCCAGGTGAACAAGCACACATTGTTCCAGGGAAACTTGTCATCCTGATATTTGATTAGTTGAGCATCATCTCATGAAAAATTCACATAACCACCCTACACAAGAATTTCATACTCTAACTGTTGTGCTTTCTCCCTTACACGAACTTGCAGACTTGAAATGTCGTGGCTCAGACATGCCATCTCTCAGACACGCATACAAACTCACATTAAGACAAGCCAGAAGAGTGTGTCTTACCACACTTACACTGGGTAACAATGGATGTGGCATTGATGTGGGAGTTGAACCAAGCCCCGCAGCCAACATTTCCCATCTGGGCGTGAATGTGTTGACCGGGAAAGGTTAGACTACATTTTGCTTCCTAATGCTAGTGCAGTACACAACGGAGTTACAGATATCAATCAATATTTTTGCTTTTAATTAGCATAAAATCCACAAGGATGGAAGTACATGTCAACCTGTCAACATAGTTTCTAGGATTACCATTTGCATTCTATTTAGGAACTCTGTGGAAAAAGAACAAGGAACAAAAAGAGAATGTGTCAGGAAAGAAAAAGACAGAGAGAGAAATGGACAGAGGAAGAAAGAAAAAGAGAGAAAAGGAAGAGTGTGTGGGAGATAGAAAGAAGGAGGAATTTCAGTGGGTGTTCAGTGAGTTATTTCTCCAGTCCAATGAATGGTGCCCATTAGTGATGTGATTCATATTCTCTCTTGCTCTCTGTAGATGTTAATACTGGTGTATATATATCAGTTTTTAATATTTTATATATATATATATATATATATATATACATACATACACACACACACACACACATATGTATATTACTTCTACATATAATTGTATCATGCATCACCTATTGTACTATAATTAGTTTATATTGCTATATTGTGTTACTTCCATGATATCCTATATCTCTCAACTTCACAACCATTTCTGAGTCTTTTTTTTTTTTAAGGAAAAGTCAAACTAGCATTTAGAAAAACTCCCCTGTCAAAAAAAAAGGGGGGGGGAAACTGGCCAGAAGTAAATAAGCAATGTTCCTTTGTGACATGATCGTCTGCGGCAGTAGCACCTCAACGCTGGATTGACGACCAAATTGCACTGACCAAATCTGTCAATTTGAGCCGGTGGACTTCCAAAACAATGCATTAGCGTTGCACAGAAACGCTTTGCTTATGTTGTTTACAAAAGCGTACAAGAACACACGGACAAAAAAACCTTCACACTGTCGGCCCCCAGCGTAGCATTGGGCCCTCAGTGGTGCCCTGCAAGATCGGTTATTTAAGTCACCCGATGCATCCCGTGCAAACATATTAAACCTATTCCAGAAGGCAAACATTTAAAAAAATAATAATAATAATAATAATCACTCAAATTTTTTCATAGTCACCCTCAAAACATTTACATGCGCTACTAATTCAAAAGGTGGTAAATGCAACTGTCAAATACACATGTGTAACAGGCAGGTCAGGCCCGTGCAGAACAAAATCAGCCTTGCACCATTAATGGAGCTGAAATATATTGACATTGTTAGATGTAAACAAATGTGGCAAACAAAACATACCATTTACAAAAAAGGTAGGCGGTAGAATCCAAGAGCATTGTATTAATTTTTCATTTTAAAACTAGTGAGAGACAGTGATGCTCTCTAAATGCAAAATACTGTTTAAAGTAACTAGTTATGTTAACCTTAACTAAGTGCCAGCAATCACATTCTGTTCTGTGATAACTCACTGACCAAAGACAGGATGTAAAGATAAACCCGCTCATTTGATTCCTAAACATGACTTGCAATTCGATACAAAAAAGACTGGAGGACGCTTGATGTGATATGGGTAACAATGTCAGCATGACATTATTTTAAACAAAATTATTTAGAGTCCAATTATAGTTATCTGCAGTGGATCATCCGAATACCATAATTCATCATAATTCATCCCAGAGAATACTCAACTGGAATACCCAAGATTGGTCTTGGCACTCGCAGTAAACAAGCCTTAAATGAATACATAAAAGAAATGTTAGACCCATATGTTAAAGGGCTTTTTTAACATACAGGTCTAACTGCCGCATTCTAGGTAAGAACATTTCAAAGTCCAAAGTTGTTATACTTCATAAACAGTACATTGTGCAGTCCTAAAGGTATGCTTGTGCTGAACCACATGTCACACACATGGCTACACTTTTGGCACTCACCTAACCTTGCTCAGTGTCAGCCTGAGTCTTACTCATTTGAACGGGGTTTTAACACAGCAAAAGCATTGCAGTAATTGTTATGATTTACCAGGTTGCCTGCAAATAGACAGCCCAAGGCTAAATACTCCAGATCGGTCATTGAAAATTCATGTGAGGCGTTAGCACTCTCATTTGACGGGTAGCGCAAGCCAGATGGGTTTGAAGCTGCAAACGCTTAATTGTGGTGCACCCAGTCTACTCCCAAAAGAAATGCATTATTACAACCTTTGGTGATGATGAAGAAACCAGAGTGCAAATTCAGTTAAGCTAAATTAACTGCACAGCCTGTTGTCCAGTGGCTAGTGTTCAGTGCAGTAGGAGAACCTCTGCAAAGCATAAGTCTTCACTCACACCCAGTGAAAGATTAGTACCAATAAGCTAGTCTAGTATATAATATAATAAAGGTGTATTTTTCCGAGCAGATTCCTCTTTGGTGTATTGCTCTAGTTTACACTTAAATAACAATTACTTGGTTTGCAATTTAATTATCCAGTTGCATATACTTCACATTTATTTCTTTTCTCTTCTCATCTTCGCTCATCTTTTTCCATGTTTTAATTAAGAATGGATGTGTAGTTACAGACTAATGTTGCTTTACACATACAAAAAGATCCCAATCAGTGTCGCACAGATATTTTAAATAAAAAACAAGACCACCGGCACTAGAGCAGTAATTGGTTGAGCAATTTTACAAGGGTTGTATATAAGTATTAATAAGTAGACTAAATAACAGCTACAGAAAATGTGGTTGAACTACAGTTAATGTGGACATGTCTGTTTTACACATCCAAGTTGGATCGTTTATTTTTTTTTGGGGGGGGGGGGGGGGGGTGTTGGTAATACGTTTTCTCTGGTTGACAGGTTTCTCTCTTTATATACCTATATATAGAGAGTCAGTTGAGGGACTTGGGAGCTAGACCAGAGAGCCAAGATGTTGGAGAAATGGGTCTTGACACTTACTGGAGTGGTGGATGGAAACCAATATGTAAATGACTAACAGAGCTCTAAAAGACCTGGATTTCAACTTCAGGCAGTTATCACACACCTGAGAGAATCTGTAACCAAGGATCAAGTGAACAGTACATTTCACGCATCTGCCAGATGACATTTTCCAAAGTGACTTACAATTTCAGTCAAGTTACAGAGGTAGACAACTGTAGTGTTAGGAGCCTTGCCCAGGTGCGGTTTGAACCCCAGTCAGCCACAGCAGAGACAGCAGTGTTACCCAGCACACTATACCAACATTAATTAAACAGAAGCTACCCAAGTTAAAAGGTGGATACAAACAAATGCAAGCCCTGAGACTTCTTTTTCCACACTGACAAAGAGGGCGCAGGGTTGTGGGTTTTGAGATGAAAAGACATGGCCACGTACGCTAGGCCAAAATTCAGATAAGCCTGTGAAAGCTGCATACAGAGAGGGCTTCGTCTGAATTATAACGATTCTGGAAATAAACTGAAATGGTCCAGAAAGCATTTTATGGCAGATGTTCTAGCCCGCCTTTGGGAGAGGTTTGAATCCTTGCGGCTGTACGCATGCCGAACCTCCTAACACTGGCGTGACGACCTAACTGATTATACTAACGGTGAGGTCCAGCTGCTCCAGAAACATTTCAATAATGTGTCCACTAGAAATGGCAGCAACTTGGAGTGGGCCAAGGCTGAGCAGACACTCCTGAAGAGGACCATCCCAAAGCAGAAGGGGTCTGGAAAGATCCGTGGTACATTCACCGAACGGAATGGGGACTTCAACCTGTCACCTTGTTAAAATGGCCCTAGCAACGTCCACCTTAAAGGCCAAGAGAGCGTCCCCCCATTTTTGAACCGTGTGAAATCAGATTGGCTCATCGACCAAGAAAAACTGTGGCAGACCTGGTGATTTCTCTGGAGGGTTTTCCTAAGAGAAAGTAGCTGTTGCCACAGAGACATCTGTGAAGAAGTACTTCGACAGGAAATCAGGAGGATCACAATTCAAACCATATGGCAAAAGTTCATCGGATGCAGCACGTTTTTGGAAGATGATGAATTTGTTCTTATGAAACAAAGACACATTTTATCACACCAGCTCTCCCCACACTGACAGTATTTCAACCCAGTTTCCTTAAAATATGTTTTCTTCTGATTTATTTCATAACAATTTCTCAGGACAAAATGTTAAATCTTAAGAATTAATTATTTCCTAGCCTTGTTGTCTACACACTTGAGCTCTATAGCAAGACGTATGACAGTCACATGCAACATACCAAGCAACGCTGCAGATCGTAATTTTGGGCATACTCCAGCCACGCTTCCAGGATTAAGACTGCTGAAAATAATCTTGCAGCTCACCACAAGACCAACAAATTACGTGGTTCCAGTTCACTGAACTGCAGCATAATGTGGAGCTATACAAGTCTGAATTACCCAATAATGCGCAATATCGAGTAAATAAGTATATAATGTGGGTCTGAGCTGGAGACCAAGTTCATCTCCTTTTGGTTCAAAAGATGCATCGAGAGAGATGCGGGAAGGTTGTGTGTTAAGAGGGTATTTAATCTGACTTGTTTTTGTATCCCATTTAGACTATTGAAATTAGCTCCATGCGGTTCTCACCTCTGAGGCTGCCAGAGGGTTTTCCTTTATACAGCCTTCAGAGTCTGGGTTTTTCCTCAGTGCCTCTAGGCCACACCTTTAAAACTTGCTCTTCTAAGATCTCATCCTTTAAAACAGCATCTCTTTTATAAGAAGAAAAGAAAAGAAAAAAAAACAGGTGTCAGAAAATGCAAACTGATAAGGGAGATGGCATTTTGTGGATGAAATGCGTTGATAATTGCAAAATTATGTAGCCTAAAAGCAAGAGATATACAAATGATATGACAAGATTCAAGTAGTGATATTAGGCCAATCCTACGTGCACCTTTTTAGCCAACATGATGGCTAATTTGCCATCTTTGCAAATTTAACCATTTCAGATCCACCCACAGTAACTGGTGCCCATCCTAGAGAACAGCACTTGAATCAACAGCAGTACACAGTACAAACTAATAAAACAGAAGCAACCCACTTCAAAACATTCCCAGAATGAGCTAGAAATATGTAGTATTGTTTGGTACTATGTGTGCCAGAAAACCTATCCATTACAGTAGCCTTAACCCTGACTAAAGGCTATAATGTAGCCTTTACATTATAATGTCATGTTTATATATTTTAGAAAGGTATTCCAGAATTTTGAGTATTTTACATTGCCAAAAATGAATTTCAGAGCGAAAAATTGTCATTGTCATTAAAACAAACCGACAGTCTGTGGTCTTAATACAGCTACTCGCTGGAGCAGATATTGTATGAGAGAAACTTGTGCTCAGTCTGAAAACTGGATAAAAGAAACACCTTTGCTTTGGGCCAACTCCTCCCTGAGCTGGTCTGGAGATAATTCTGAGGTCTGAATACCAATGTGTGCAATTTCAGTATTATCACCTCAGTATATGCATTTAACTCAATATGGCCCAGGGTGAGTGGTTTATAAACCACAGTCCAACTCCAATTTATCCACAGTATGCAGACTTAGTTTTAAAGTAGCATTAAAACAGGCATGGAGAATGGTAGAAAGCACTGAGCCAACTGTCCCAAAGCAACAGTCCACTCCAAGTAGTGAGGAAGTGCTGTGCTTTTGCTCTCTGGGCAAAAACAAGCCAAGAATCTAGTAGGCGCTACAACTCAAAAGCTCAGGGTTCAAGGACCCCGCTGTGAGGAATCCAGGGCTGAGGAGTCATATTTCAGAAATTAATTAACTTCCCACTACAAGGAAGACTCTCATTGGCGCAGACGGCTGGCGGTGGCGAACCTCGCCCACTGGTATTCCTTTACAGACTTCCCTCTGCCGTTTCCACAACCTCCCACCACCGCACCATCTGCACAATTCAACTCATCACCAGCAAAACAAACCTGTACGCCTCCCCACTGCTGAATCATTCTGACGAGAGAGTAAGCAAGTTAAATCATTAAGATATCTTTACATAAACGCACGCACACAGACGCACGGAGCTACGAACACACACACACACAGCCGAGACAACAGGAAGCTGTTTATGCGCTCGCCGCATCCACAACATCCGTTAGCTGCTGTTCTACCAGCTTGACGTTGTGCCTGATTATTCTGACATCTGACATAGCTGGACACACAAAACCCCCTTGATGGGAGGTAAGTTGGAATCAGACATCAAACGAGACGTTCATCAATATGGAATTGCAGGCAGCATTCAGAGACAAGGCGGTCTCTACTTAAAGGAAAACCGAAGGAGCAAAACAAAATCAGTCAGCGAGTGTTGGAGTCAGACAGTAGGTGGTTCTCATTAAAAGTGTGTGGAATGAGGGATGGCAAGTTCAGTTTGCTAATGGGATCAACAAACCCAGACCTGGACAACCTTGGTCAGTTTCCACCTCTGCCCACAGGGCAAGAAAAGGCAAGCTGCAGTATAGCCACAGACCCAGAAAAAGGGAAATGGAAGATATACTGTGAGGTGGGTGGGTGAGTGATCATGCACATGAGAGAGAGAGAGAGAGGGAGAAGATTTGATGGCCTGTGTGAAGAAATAAGCATATTCATGTGTTTTCATCTTTAAGATAGAGCATGTTTGCTGGGGGTGACCCCCACGCCATGGTGTGGTAGCCTTGCTGAGTAACACACACAGGGGTACAAGGATTCAGGGCAAGCCATAACGAGCATTCAGGTCTCTCACACACACACACACACACACACACACACACACACACACACACACACACACACACACACACACACACACACACACACACACACACACACACACACACACACACACAAACAAAGGGTTTGGATCATTAAACACCCTCTGTAACAGTGTCTGATGCAGTATGTCTTTCATTGCAATGGCCCCTGACAGCATTAAGACCTATTAAAAGAACCTTCACTTTAGTGGCTGACAGCTCATTAGAAAACACAGGCAGGATCTACTCTGCTCAAAACGACAGCAAGTAATTCATACTGAACTTCATTAGGGTAAAACACAACTAGCAACAGCACTGCACGCACTCTATAGGACCAGGATAAGTGACGGAAAGGAGGAGGGAAATGCAGAAAATTCCCTTAACTGGGGAACAACAAGGGCTACAAATCACTCAGTGTTTGGGCATACAATTCCAACCATCCACATAAATGAGTCTGCAGTGCTGTTCGCACGTACAATTTTTTAAAAGCCAAGAAACACCCGGCCTAAATAGCAATCCCTAGTGAAGAAATCTCTAATATCTATACTCATTTCTACTGGGTGCATCTTGGCTGTGGCTGCTGGACACTTCTGAAACAGTACGGGAGACACGTATGTGCGCTCCCCAGTGTGCGCACGCGCCCTCACTACACTCTGCTGCCCTGATGGATCGTTTCTGGCAGCTGACAGGTCTGTCTGTGTGAGATGGATTGAGGCTCGGAGTGCCTGTGTGGGTGTGTGCAGGTAACAGCATTGATAAGAAACTCTCTACTTCTGAGAATTTAGTGGCGAAACAGGACGAAAGATGCCAAATTAGAAGAAGTGAAGAACAGACAGCCAAGTGCTCCTGTAACCAGCCTGATAGAGCAGAGCGAGGCGAAGGCGTTATCAAGGTCATGGGTTCAATACCCTGGGAGTACATGCCCCATAACCCTGATAAATATTTAAATCTCTCTGGATGAGTGTCTGCCAAATTCTGTAAATGTTAAACTCTCATATAATTTAAGGACAACTCAGAGTTCAAGTTAAACTTGGATGTTGATGTAAATTTAGAGAAGAAGTGATCATCTCCAGAATTATAGCAATAAACAATATTAACACATTGCTAATTGAGTTAACGACACTGACGCATTGCTAATTGAGTTAACGATATTAGGCATTGTTAATTGAGTCGAGTGGCACCCTACGTGAGCGTTACAGAGCCTTTCATCGTTTCAGTCACGTGACCCTTTTCTTGATGCTTCATCTCAGAGGGAGAGTGGCGGACAATTAGACAACAAAACCTTAATTCTAGGGGAAAAGGCCAACAACTAAACTCACAATTTCTGTGTATTCTCAACAGCAACTTAAATTCAGTGGGCATCAGGTAGAGTTGGTATTGAGATTGTATTTTTATTTCGTGTAACACTATTAACATCTAAACCAGTTCTCAGTGCTTGTTTGAACTGAAACCAAAATATTGCAAAACTGACATGTTGAAACCCTTCTTCTGGCCAAGTATTTTCCACTCTCCACTTGGGAACTGGGGAAGAGTTCATGTGTACTGGAGTGTCTTTGTTTAATTTGAATGCACCCAAATATTGATTGCCAGACTTCTGAAAAATGTATAGGCTACTTACAGTTAATTAGTTTGTTGTGTCATGTTTATGGGAACAAAAATTAAATGCCATCTTTTCAATTGCATACATTTCTAACTAACCACAGATTAGACTGCTTGTGCAAAGGCAAATGGTGAACGCCATTAAAAAAAATAATACGAAGTAAATGATAGGGACAGAAAGTAACAATGAATTTTATCCATTTATGATATTAAGCAAATTATTGCAATATTAGGTAATATTTTTTCACCCAAGGGTAGTTCATGGTAGTGTGTGTTAGTCAGTGGTGCAAAAGTACCCATAATGAAAGATTAATTCTTAACCACTCTATAAGGGATATTATAATTTTATACATCTCCAAAGAAGATTCCAGGTAAGTAACTGCAGTCTACTGTAGTCAGAGATGTAGAGATATTCAACACTGTATTAAAGCACACAGAGTTTCCAGAGAAAGAGAAGTATTTTGTTTCAGAAGCACTCTGCTTGCACAGCTGATGAAGGACCCCAGTCTGAAACATTCTGTTTCTCTGGAAGCTCATTTACACACACACACACACACACACACACACACACACACACACACACACGGAAGATATTTTATAATAGCCTTCACCATCTTTCCTACTAGTCTGAATGGATTGTTTTGTAAATGTTTTCCATTTTAAAGCCAAGGAACCAGCAACAAGCAAGGTACCTTGAGAAGAAGTTCAAACTTTCAGAAACCTGCATTATCATTCCAGGCAAGTCACTACAAACCTCATCTTGGGAGTGAGCCAGCTCCCCTGTTCTCTTAAAATAGAGGGGGCAAATGTCGAGGGCTAAGGGCTCTGAACAGAAACAAGCTGGCTGCAGCAAAGTCCTTATTGAACACAGAATTAAATAAATAACATTTTTAATGAATAAATGAATAAATATTGCATGCTAAATCGCAACCTCCATATTCACCACGTTCTTTTCCCATTCTCTCATTACACCTGTCCAATTATCACGACTTATCGCTGTAATTAGCAACATTAGTCCGTTTCATGGACATGCATTATTAATAATTATGTGTGTTTATTAGGTCATTGTGATCTGTCATCCATCATATCAGCTTTCTATGAAAGGTCATCTCTGTCAAAGTCAAAGATGACAGAGATGTTCTTTTATCCTAACTGCTTTGTGTGACATTTGGGGGAATTAAATTTCATATGTTAAGGCATGAAACCTAATCCATGCACAATAAAGTCAAATTACACAATATACAGTATAGTTAAAATAGCTAATTAACAACTTATAAAACTTTGCTTGTTTCATCTTGTATGGTGTTTGATATATCCATTTAGCAGGATCCTGAGTTTGTCCTACTGCGAATTACTAGGAAATACTTTCTCCCAGTCCATCTCAAAACCTGTGCAGTGATCTGAATCAGGCAGTGGAAGATAGACACAACTTGCACGTGACATATATGAGTTTGCGCTTATTCACGTCTCACGTGTTACACTCAGACAGGTGCAAGGCCTACTTTGTCCTTAATTAAAATTCTAATAATCTATCATCTTTCAGTTACAGCCTGTTCCTTCACCGCTGTCAGCCAGGAGCCACAAGTGAAGTCTTAACCAGGTGCATAAAGGACGTTGAGATTTGAACAAAAGGGGTGCAGGGGGTGAAGTATGGAGAAGGAAGACAGCGTGAACGGCATCTCATGCCACAGACATGTGAATGCCAAACACAATCTTCAGTCGGAGCTTTGTGAGAAGACGACATTAAAATCAATCCACCAGCACCTTGACAGAAGAAAGAGGTGCTAATCATGTCAATTGCAGTCTATTACGCTCAATCACAGCCACCTGCCATAGACCGCCTTAACCTTGGATGTCAAGTCTGGTGTAGACGGGAAGCAATCAGACTCAGGACAGAAGGCATCCCACAGTTCTGATGGAAGCTTTTGCCAAGAAGCACTGGTGCTCCCAACATAAAAAATATAAGCACACGCAGAAAAATCTACAAGCGCCAACATGATGTACGTCTTTTTATTCCCAGTGTAGAGAGATGACAATGATTTATTCAGACTATAGTGTAATTGGATTTGGTTTTCAGTAACACAGAAGTTCACCAACATTCACCAAGAGCAGAAATACCGGAGTGGAATATCATTTTGATTTGGACACTGGACGGTCTTCTCAAAGGATACTGTGCATGTACACATCAATTGTATAATACTTATAGCTACCTACCTATCTCTCTGTGTGTGTGTGTGTGTGTGTGTGTGTGGGTGGGTGTGTGAGATGCATGTATGCATGTATGTATGTATGGAGAGAGAGGGAGAGAGGAGAGAGAGAGAGAAACATGACAGAATCAAAGTTTTCTTGGCTGTTATCTCTGCAGCCAATAATCCCACACGAGCAGGGCATGCTCGTCTGCCTGTCTGCCTGCCTGCGTCTATCCATCCTGCTTTCAGTCTGTGCGTGTGGACCACTGGACTTGGTCCAATCTCCAGGTCTGCGTCCGGAGGGCGATGCAGTCTGTCAGAAGGAAGAGGGGAATTGACTGGGCTGACAGCTGCTCTCCACGGATACGGTAGGGGTCGGAGAGAGAGCCAAAGGCAGGCCTGGAGCCGCATAGCAATCAGTGCATCAAAGGAGTGACAGACAGGACCAGAGGTTAGGGATAGGGGAAAGAAACACCATCCTAAAACCATATCACACCTTTCGTAAAGTTCGGTGGTCATCAGCATCACAGACGCTGGAGCAGGCGTCCTTCTCCATCACTCTCACAGCATGTGAATGCATGATTCATCCTGACCTACTACGCCAGTGGAGACGTGTAGAGTGGCAGGTTATAATTCAAGGTCTGCCGTGTTCATCCATGACCACTAAGTTTCATCGTCCTGCATACGAGAGTCACAGGGCAGGCTCTTAGGAAGCACGTGCGTCTGCCCAAAGCCAAGCTCAGAGCCCAGCAACGTGGCAGAGATCCATAGCAGGGACCCCAGGACAGGACAGCTGGCCTGCTGTCGGCATGCGAGTGATGTGTGGCATCTGTCCTGTAGACAGAGCCACTGGTAGGCTGCATATCCGCAAAGTTGGATAGTAACAAACAAGCATCTTCGTTCTCGGGTTTTTTGTGTTTGTTTGTACACACTGCCCAATACTAAATAACACATTGGCAGAAGTCAGTAAATGGGTTTTCTCCACAGAATCAGCCCTGCTGATCATAATTTAAGGGCAGTAAGAACAGTAAATGGTTGCTAAATCTGAAGAAAAACAGTGCAACACTTACCACACTAAAGCACTTTTTAGCACATAATAATAATAACAATAATAATAATAATAATAATAATAATAATAAATCATCTAACTATTAAGGTTGATTGATTAGCAACATGGCCACCATAAAGCCCATCCCAAAGGTGAATGTCTGCTATTACCATCTCTAAAGTGGAAGACCCCATCATGCTGCAGAACCTCATTATGAAAAACAATACCCCTCAGTGTGAATGAGTGTGCACGCCAAGTGAATGAGTGTGTATGCTTGTGCATGTGTACAGAGAGAGAACGCATGTGAGTGAGTGATAGCGTGCGTGCATATGAGAGAGAGAAATTGTGTGTGGGGGGGGTGTGCGTGCGAGAGCATGTGTGTGCGCATGCGAGTGTGTGTATGTGTGTATGCATGTCTGTGTGTGCGCGTGTGTGTGAGCACGTGTGTATGCGTGTATGTGTGTGAGCGTGCGTGCGTATGCGAGTGAGTGACCGATCAACCCGGGGAGCAAGTGAGCAAAAGCGTGCATGAGAGTGTGTGAGAACGTCATCATGCCAGTCATGACCATGCCCATTTGTTCAGCTCAGTCACTTAAATAGGTCCACTGTAGCTCAAGGTGCTCCCATTATATTACAGCACTGGCCTACTTACAAACCATCACTGTAATAATCCACCAAAGAGCACTTCAAAACAACGCACTGCTGCTTGTGTAATAAAGTAATCAGATATTAGACCCCCAGTTCTTTACTGCAACCCTACTAAGCCACATATGTGAAAAGGCTACAGTACAATTAAATCATAAGCTAATTTTGGCCTTATGAACAGCATAAACTGAGTTATTTTATTGTTGCTGAAAATAATGCTTCAAATGTTCAGTTTCGTCATGGAAAACATCTGGCGATGGACAGATGTTTGATTTGACAGGTGTACAAAACATGTTCAGCACCTTAAAATAATCTTTAAGGCTTAATTAGCATAATGGACATGTAGCAAAGGAAGCCATCTGAGACAATGACAGATTTCCAAGTAGCATGCTGGCATTGCCTGCTTCAAAACAAGCGGTGTGCTATTGGCCACACAGAGGTAGCCATCAGTATTTCAGAATATTTATAGAAAGTCATATGTCTCAGTAACATTTTACTGTCACATCTGGAGTCAACCAAGTTTGTCTAATGCACTTATTAGCATCGAGATGTACTGACAAAACGTCCAACGCATTCCTTTTTTTTTTTTTTTTCCTCTCCCCTTCTTCTTCAAAAGGTTTAGTGAGGCAGACACACTTCCCCCCCCAGAGGTGCGGCAGGGCAGGCCGGACCCATCAGGTGGAGAGACAACGTCCCGCTGTCTCGACGACAGCTTAGTTTTCAGAATGATTTTCCTCACAACAGGAAATAAGTGCAGCTGACAGAAGGAACAAACCATCACAACTTACTTAGAAAACGCAGCCAGTCTGTTTGAACCCTGCATGACAGGAGCCAAATAAGAAATTACAATTTATTTCAAGTAAAAAATGTTTAAAAATACATATCAAAAGGGGTAGATGATGGAGAAATTGGCGTAATTTCCGGGACCTTACTAGTTCCACTCAGTTACTCTGGTATTGTTGTTTTGTTCGGTGCTGTTTGGAAAGTCAGATCTTTTCATTTTGTTGAGTGCTCAAATGTTAACTGCACCATTAGGGCGGTCGGACATGTTGTGATAAACCATGAGCGTCGCTGGCAGGTCCTGTAATTGCTTCTCCCGAATTGGATCTGTTCAATAAGCACCAGGCTGATGCGTTGCCTACCAATAAGACTACAGCAGCTACCACTGCGACCTCTCACCTCTTTGAGGCCAAAAGCACACACGCTCTGAAACTGCATCTTCCCTCTCATTTTCCTTCGAATCCCTCTTTCTGTTTTCTTTTTTCTTTTTTTTCCCCCTTCTTTTCCTCAGTTTGCTTGCTCATTTCCCATCCTGTAAATAAACAGAAGTGAACAGGCTATGCACTTGAAGTGAAAGAAGGGAACATTAGGAATCTCAACCCACTACACGGTTCAAAGCACCTTAACCGGTGATGGATAATTCATAAACTCCACCGCACACGGCAGAAGAGGGCAGGAGAGAAGCGGGGTCGAAATGATGAGAGAATGAAAGCTCCCAGTGGATTTGCCGGGCTGTTTCTGCTACTGATGTGCAAGGCTGGCAATAAAAGGAGGACGGTGTGAATTGTTTTCTCCCGCCTCTGAGGTCCTCATTGGATTTCTCTTCCACCTGAGCAGCTCTTTGCTTGTCCGTAACCGAGGAATCAATCTGCCATCGTAATTGGCGGTAATGCCTCCCGTTTGGTTGACCCTCGCCATGTTATGTTCCCCTGTTGGCCCCCGCGTTGTGGGCAGCATGAACTCCTCCATCTCCCAGACCGGCCCTGCCTCTCACTTCGTCTCCCTCCCTTATCCGAGCCAGATGGGGGTGGTGAATATTTAGCCCAGGACAATGTATTCTGAAGGGGAGTACAAATGTCGCCCAGCTAATTCAAACACCTGCTCAAACTCTCTTCCCTAATAGGCTAAACTGAACGGCCTCATTGGGAAGCTCATCTGAAATCATCTCACTCGGGTTTTAACAATGTTTCTGGAAGGCTTGAAGGATTATCATATATTTTGTGAGGATTAAATAACTCAGAGAAAACACGCAAGCACATCAGGCAGCCAGCGCACTCGAGTCTCATTACAACTCCTCAGCCAGGTATTACAGACATCTTTTAAAAGGCACACGAATAAAAACCGCCTCGTGTTCATGTATGCATCTACAGGCTAAACACAACACAACTTAGGGTAGTGAACATTAGGAAACGTGAGCTCTGCTAATTTGTGATTTTTGAGTTATTTTTAGAAAAAGCAGTAAACACTAGCCGCCATCTAAACGCAGCTTGATGGGGTAGCACAAACACACAACATCCACATTTTCATTTAGATCACCATTTCTCCTCTCATAACGATGATACCACTGCACAATTTATTTGTGGGGGGGGGGGGGGGGATCGCAGTCAGTAAACAGCCATTAGTTTAATTAAGGGTGTGTTACACTCATGCAAACTAAAGACTCTTAAAAAAATATAACAGCCTATTTCAAGTTAGGAGAGAAGAAAAGCTTGTGTTGTTTGATGTGATCTTTCATCTGGAAAAAACACCACAAATAACAATAATACTAAAGCACCAACACCCAGTCTCCCCTACCCCTCTCATCCGTATTCCAATTGGTACTTTTTCCTCACACGGAGAGCAGAATTATAGCTAGATGGCTCAGGGTAAGATGTACCTGGCACTAACATGATGCGGTTATGAAAGCTCTGTGGTGAGGATCAGAATGTTCCTCTTAATGGAAATGAGGTTTCCCTTCACAGCCTCCATTACGTGGGTTTACAGCACCACCTACTGGCCAATGTCTGCACTTCTTTTCAAATCAGAAGCATGAGAAATGACAAGATACGTCAGTATTACACAGTGTTAAAAATATTACAGATGTTAATGTAATGAGGAAAAATACTCTGCAATTCCTTATGTAATATAATGTCAAAGTGGTCTACAGATAAAGCTCCATCATTAGGAACTGTACCCCTGTATCTCAGAAACTACCTTCTCACATTGATCCAAGAACAGTTCAGTAAATGTGTGCACTAGAATGGCGGCACTCTCGCTTGTTTTGAAGTCAAAAAAATAACTGTTTTTTTTTTGTTTGTTTTTTTAAACAAAGATGTAAAATGGATGTTTAGCAAAATGTTGTGGGTTTCCAGTATTTTAGGGACTTTAATTTTTTTTGGGCTCGCCTCACTTTTAATGTTGTTTTTGGGTTTTTTTTTTAGCACTGCCTACTTCTAAATCACCAGTAAACATTTCTTAACCCACATTTACACTATTATGAGCCATATTAAAAGAATACTGAGAGGGACCCCGAGTCACCTCTGTGGGTGAGATGTGACATGCCCAGATACAGCACCCTAATTCCACTGACATCATCGTTTATCAAGGGAACTACAAAGTCAGGATTCAAACTGAATGACAGTTCACACTTCGACTGTAGTACAGAACAACCTAAAATGACAAGCGATTGATAGTGTCAAATGTTTACATGGGTGTTGCTAATAAAAGGACACAACACTATGGGTTTCAGTAAAGGTTCACCCCATGTCATGTCACGGCTTTACATTAATCATGATATTACCTGTATTAGATTCAGAAACTAATTAGTCATGATAAAATTACCCTAAATTAAAGTCACAGGTGCACAGAAAGTACTCACTGCTCCACACTCCTCATCGCCTAGCTTCCAAATTGTACCAATATTTCCAGCTGTGTGAAAAGGTCAGAAAAATCAACAAAAACTAAAAATGACATCACAGTTACAAATGTGGCATCATAGTTCATATTTATGAAAGCAAAGTGAACATAAGACAACCTTCTCTGTTTTCAACATGAATCGTTTGTCTTTTCATATTATTATTATACATATATAAATATTCGAGATTGGTATTATATACTTAAATAGATTCCAGATAAGAAACTGAACTGTACTGCAGTGTAGTTAAAATTGCAGGGAAGTGCACACAGCTTCCAGAGAAACAGAACCTCAGCCGTGCAATACAAGTAAAGTGCTTTATACATTTACATGTGTGTTATATATGTATATAGGGAGGAGACCCATTAGCTGAACGTGTGAAAGTGTCTCTCCGACAGATTCTGAGGTTAATGACGTCTTTCCTAGAAGATCTTATATTCCCAAGAACAGCAAAATATCCTTAAACCCCTTAATCAACCAGGCCTCCAATAGAAGGCTGAGAATAAGAATTTGCACTTGCCAGAAGGATGAGACAAAAATGTATCAATTTGGCTTATTCAGAAATTTCAAAAACTAACTCTATGCCTGTATTGGTACAGTTATTCCTGGAAAGTGAAAGCACAAATAATAACACTAAAATTATTTTATCACACAAGCTAAGAGGTTTATAATGTCTGCAGCTTTAATATCAAGGACTAATGCTCTTAGATTCTTTTCTGACATCACCGTTGTCAAAATTTTGTGAAAAGTTTATTCAAAGTGGCTTCACTAAATACTGTTTTCGTATTTGCATGGTTACCCCTAAAATGAAGAACAATGCATGTAATGTAATAATTATAGTAGCACTCTGATTCATCTTAGCCTTAACTCATGCAAGTGACATTGTGCATGCTACTACTTTAAATTATGCTTGCACCTGTATCACACTGTAAAAATTTTAATTAAATAAACCATATTAAAAAGTTACTGATGCATAGAAAGTTATTCAGAAAGATGCAGGCTAACTGAACCCAAAAGATCAATACAGGATAGCCATGTCATGCTGAGCTAACCAACCAGACCTTACGATCACTGCAAAATTAAACACAGATCGTGTTCTTATAAGCTATCTCCACAAAACATGCAATAGCATCATGAACAACTAAATCAAAATAGACCCCAACTTGAATATGAATCAACCACAAAGTATTAATAAAATTACACAAGCATGTGCTTGCATGTGATTTAGTTTAGTTTCAGAAGTCAGGCATTGTTACTACATCATTAAATTCAAGTCTGTCAGATTTTGGCTCATTGTCTCTTTATGCCAAAATGTAACCAGGCACACATCTCACTATATTTAAATCATGCAAGATCCAGGATTCTAATTGCATTAAAAATATCAGGAACAGGAAGGCTAAGTACATCACTGTCACTCACTAAAACAACTGTGGGTGTAGCTTACAAGAAGATATGACAGCTTACAAAAGGTGTGATAGTGACATTTTAAATTTGAATTTTGTAATTTAAATCCTTACATTGCAATGTTCCTCCAGCTGCTGTCTCCTAAGCTAACTCATCAAATCAGACTGATCTAAAGAGAAGAGCAGGTTCAACCCTGTTAAACAGAAATGAAGAAAGCAGAATACTCCCACACCGTGTGGAGAAGACAGAGCAGAGCTTGGCTGACATGACTTTATCTTTCTGTTGTGCCATAGTTCTGGTTTCTCTCAGCATCATGTACAGGTGTCCAAGAAGACATCTAGTTCTCACAAAAAAAATGTAATAAATAGTTCCACTAAACCTACCCCTGTAATGTGTGCTACTCCACACACACACACACGCACACACCCCTGTAAAGGAAAAAGTGTGTGCATCACTCCTCAGGAATGCTCAGACACACGTGTTCAGTTAGCGATGGGAAAACCTTCAACAGCTCAAACACCAGAACAGATTCCAGTGACTCACCAACGGTCTCAAAACGGTCTGCCCAAAACACAACTTCACTCTCTCCCTTATAAAAACTCAGCATCATGACAGAGCTGTTCTGTCCCCACGGCACTCTGGGTTATGGGCAAAATTAATCATCTGAGCAAGATTGGCCATTACAGTACTGAAAGAGAATTAGCCTACTCCCAGGGCAGTAACTCACATGACAAATACACTGAGAGGGAGGGGAAAACAGAGGGAGAGAGAGAGAGAGAGAGAGAGAGAGAGAGAGAGAGAGAGAGAGAGAGAGAGAGAGAGAGCGCGCGAGAGAGAGAGAGAGAAAGAGCCACCAACACAGATACAAACACTGGCTGTTTCACACCACTGCCACAAACAGAACCAAGAACAATAACTTGTAACAGAATCAGTCTGTGACAGACAAATTGATCATGTTCCGTCAACTTCATTAGAAAGACAGCAGATGAAATTCAGGATTCTTTGCCAACTTAACATATTACAAACACTGAATTTTCAAAATGAAGGAGCGTAGCCCCCACTCCACCCCACTCCACTCAGATGGAGTAAATCTGGCATTGTATTCCCCCCCCCCCCACTTGTGCGTTTCCGGCATTTCTGTACACTGCTGCCACATTAAGCAGGGACACAACCACACATTAGACCAGAATTATGTCTGTGCTTTGATTTAAATACTGAGTTAACATTGTAGAAAGAGACTCATGCCAAATATCTCAGCAAATTAGTGGGAAGATTGAAAACATAGTGAATGAATGCCCAGACTGCTACACAGCGCCTATGGGAGCCTTTACTATAGCTAAGGTAATGAGTGCGAGGAGGGTTCCTGACCTGGCTATGGTAGTGAGTGCGAGGAGGGTTCCTGACCTGGCTATGGTAGTGAGTGCGGGGAGGGTTCCTGACCTGGCTATGGTAGTGAGTGCAAGGAGGGTTCCTGACCTGGCTATGGTAGTGAGTGCGAGGAGGGTTCCTGACCTGGCTATGGTAGTGAGTGCGGGGAGGGTTCCTGACCTGGCTATGGTAGTGAGTGCAAGGAGGGTTCCTGACCTGGCTATGGTAGTGAGTGCGGGGAGGGTTCCTGACCTGGCTATGGTAGTGAGTGCGGGAAGGGTTCCTGACCTGGCTATGGTAGTGAGTGCGAGGAGGGTTCCTGACCTGGCTATGGTAGTGAGTGCGGGGAGGGTTCCTGACCTGGCTATGGTAGTGAGTGCGAGGAGGGTTCCTGACCTGGCTATGGTAGTGAGTGCGAGGAGGGTTCCTGACCTGGCTATGGTAGTGAGTGCGAGGAGGGTTCCTGATCTGGCTATGGTAGTGAGTGCGAGGAGGGTTCCTGACCTGGCTATGGTAGTGAGTGAGGGGGCATGAGTGGTCAACAGTTCACAGGTCACCAGCAAAAGGTTAATGAATTATCATCTTGTTCCTTATACTTAACGGACAACAGTTCATCTTATTTAATTACGCGTTGTACCTTGCAAGCATCCTTTGCCAGTGTGGTTTAAGAAATGTGCTCCTTTGCCAGACAGAACTGGAGAAACACTGACAGGCTTAAACATTGCTTTAATATTGCTGTCAGTGCCTTGGCATTCCTCTAGTGAAACATAACAGCTAGCGTTAGCCACGCTGAAGTACAAAGTCGAAAAAAAGGGCAAAAATAAACAAACTACTCACAAATTTGGGCTTCTTCTCCCCTTCCTCGGTTCCACACGAAGGTCCGACAGCGAAGGCCTTTTTTCTATTCACTTTGTTCCCTCTTCCGTGACCGTTAGAGTCGTGGCGTTGGTGGCCGTTATCCATAACTGCTCCTTGTCTGGTTCAAATCTAGTTAGCTAGCGTTGGGTACAGTTAGCTCACGGCTAAACTAGACGGACAGCTAAGACAGCTCTTCAGGTGAATATGTGAGCAACAAAAAAAAGGCGATTTACCTCAAAAAAGAGAAGCTTGGTCAGGCGCGGTATTCCCCTCTATCACGACTGAGGCTCGTCTGTGAGAACCTCCGGTTAGCAAGAGCTAACGAGCTAATTGATAACCGAATTTCGGACTTAGCCGCGTTTCAAACTCACGCTCCTCTCGAAACCAACGTCCAATGTGTCACAGATTTGCAACCAATTCGTTTTTTTTTTTTTCCTGTCGAACAACATTAGCTGTCAAAGCGGGAAACAATGCGTTGCAAAACCCGACAGGTAACGAGGAAAACAAAATAAAACAGCCTACTGCCATAAACGCCCTGACATCTGAAAATCCCGCCGCGCAGCGTGGCAACGACAGCGCCCCAACAACCAATGAAGGACAAGCGAGTGTGCAGCGTGTGACGTAGGGGCCGTTTGAAACATTTGATTGGCAGAGAAAACGATGGACCAATGGTGTTCAAGCATGGTCCGGCAGACAACGCCCATTTCCCTAAGCACGCTGCGGGGTGGTGGTTGTGTATGAGCCATCACGTCCAGTACACAATGATACCAGTTGCATGAATATACTAAGACCCACTTGTATTTTTTAATAATTATTTGGCGAAAAAAAAAATAATTTTACTCAGTTGATGCATTATTATTTATAACTCGTACAAATCAGACGCAGTATTGTCGATTTGTAGCCTATTTAGTGTTACCACAAATCCCAATGGAAATTGAACGATTAAATTATGGTAGCAAACAGAAACGTATTAGGGGGAAGTTACTGAAGAAGTGAAACATATGTAGGTAACTTGGCACGATTCCAACGCCTAATTCGTTTGTTGACCTGAAGAGTTTTTGTCCCTGTACAATTTTGGGTTCCTTCTGAATTAACCCTGGTGTGGTATAATGTTATCGTGTATTCACTATTCAGAATATGCATACGCATGTAAAACCTACGAAAGTTATTAATGTTATAGGTAAATATCACATGTTAGGTTGTTTTTATTCAGGATCAGTTAAATAACAACGTGTAAGATACTAAATGGCTGGTCGGTTTACTTTAAGGGGCCTAAATATGACACCAACATTACTATTACATAGGCTGCTAGCCTACACGTTCTATTTACATATTCATATTTCAAGTTCAAGTTTGGTTTATTCGTCACATACATAGTCATACACAGTATAACTCGCAGTGAAATGGTGGAGAGTGCTCTGTCCAAACTGAGGAAAATGTATGCATATTTACAAACTTTCAATGCATTGCCCGTTTCTGTAGTTTTAATACTTCAATGCTGTTCTGTTCTCATTGCAACTGCACTATAGATATTGGCCTAGAGGGGGAAACGTTATATTATATTATATTCTTGTTTATAATCTCAGCAAAGTTTAAGTGAATCAGTACTGACATGATTAGCAGTAAGCTGTGATCATCTTAGCACTCCTACTGACGTAAAACAGAGCACCCTAAAATGAGAATATCATCTTAAATTAGGCAGAAACTATTGCACTCATACATCAGCTAACTAGGAATTGTAATAATCAAGTAAAATGTTTAATCAATGAAAAGATGACTAGCAAAGTCTTTCCCTAATGAATGTTAATAGATTTGTTTGTGAAACGTTTCCGTTTGTCATTGTAGTTTTGTGCCTGTATTGTGTCAATATGGCACACTAAAGCTAATTGAGTGTTAATGCCGCCCCTTTGTGGGCAATCTTCAAACTGAGCGTCAACACCAGGACGTGATTCGATCTACTAAAGTATTAGTGTTTAAAAGCAAACACAACCACATAAAGACCATCACACGCAATAAAGCAACCCCTGACAGAAACTAGGTTTCACAAAACACTTTTTCATCTTCTTTTTCCCCCCATCAATAGATATTTTCTTGATTAAAATGTTATAAAATGTATTAAACGTGGTCTAACATAAACCCATAAGCACTAACCCTACAAATATTTTATGGTCAATATACAAAATTTTTATGTTGTATTTATCTTATGTGATCCATTGTGATTTTTATCTTTTGTGTTCTATAGTCTTTGAATGAGCATAATATTAAGGGGCTCGCAGACATCAATTACCACGGTGAACGAGGTACTCTCTCTGCAAACAAACAAACAGAATATATTCAAAAATATATATCTCAGGCTTATCCCTAACATTACGTAAACATATACATTTTGGTTATCTGAATAAATCTATCATGTATCTTTTGTGTTCTCGACAGTAAATAAATAAATGGCAGGAGACTTATGCATTTACAGCTTCTGCTGGTCAATTGCTGCAGAAATGTCAGTATGTCGATGTACTTGGTAGACTCTGTCTTAAGTCAATTGGAACAGCACATTTTAATGAACGTATAGAACATCACAATATATTTATTCACCATTAACAAGATAGATCTTCATACCTGTACAAGCAATATAGAGATATTCTGACAGCATATACTCTTTCTATCTTACAATATTCATTTACATAAATGTACACAATTTCTGGATATAAACTTGTTCCAAAGTACAACATATATATTTCATTTCACAATGTAGGTTTTCCATAGATTCTTTGAGGCTGTGCACATGTTAGTGTGTCCTGATGTGTCAGGAGCACAGAAGACTGGAGAAGAATCTGGCAGTACCACTTACAACTATGAAATGGAAGAAGCTTCTTCTCTCGTAGAGACACACAAATAAAAGTCTTTGGCTCATGCATCGTCAGGCCACTCAGCATGTAATTCACATGATTGTCAGTTCTCGAGTCCACTGCTCAGACACAGCAGAACCTGTAAGGTGTTATTCCTCTTGTATGTTTTTAATGTGCCATAACAGTCTCAAACCACGTGCACTTCTAAACATATCCACAAGAGGGACTGTTTTTACTGTGCAAAACACTAATTTCTTCCGCGCAAACCTCCAGTGCATAATGATGTCAGTGAAGTTTATTCACATATATGTACACAAACATGCACACGTTCCCTGTCTCACATACACACACGTACTCATACACAAACGCACACCAGGAAACCTGTTGCACACACATTTAAAACACACATACAGAAGAACATGCGGGTACACATGCACGTTACGTTTCAGTCCTCAACGTTTCCACAACACGTGCACACACACCCTCCCCCCCCCCCACACACACACACACCTCAGCCCTGCGAACTTAATCTACACCTGTGATATAATCTGCATATTAAAACTGGAGGAGCGCGACTGTTTGGAAAGGGGGCTTCCAGAGGACAGGAGATCCTCGCTCATCGTTGGCCGGCCAAGGTGATCCTCCTGCAGGCTAACGGCGGACAGACAGTGGGCTCTGTCTGCCCCCAGGCTGCCCAGTGACAGGCTGTCCGTCGGCCCCGATGAGCCGTTGAGGCCCGTGCAGTCGAGGGACTTACTGGAGGACGTGCTGCCGGTTCTGGGCAGTGGACCGGCGAAGGCAGGAACGCGGTGCGGGTCCAGGAACCTGCGCGCCGTGCTGGGACTGGGACTCGGGCTACTCTCGGCGGTGCGGAGGGTAATGGCCAGAGGTGGGGACTGGCGTCGTTGGTGGACCTGGCGCAGCGCGGCCCGGGCGTTGGCTACCGCACTCCCTCGCGGCCGCGCCGCCAACTCCCAGCGCGGCCGACCCCCCGCGGCCCGGTCCCGCTTCATGCTGCTGGGCTGGCTGCAGCTGGAGGCGCCCGAGGAGAAGCCCTCGTCTGGATCGAACGAGTCCTCTCCACAGCTCAAGCCGTCGGCATCTGGGACATGGGGGGGGGGGGGGGGGGTTAGCAGTGGTCAGTGGTCAAATCCATCACTTACCTCAGCACAGGGGCTCAAACTCTGCCCAGTAAAATTACTTGGCCAGTCCTACTAGGGTACTGTAGAAATCTACCATGATGCTGAATTTGGGTGTAACTCAGGGCTCAGTTTACAGCAGTGGTTCTTTGTGTGAATAAACAACTTATTTATCACAGCACAATTTTTCTTGCCTTTTCAAAACTGTTGTGATGCTTTCGTGAAATATGTCCAGAGACGCCATCATCCCTAAATGTGCTAAACTTTCGTTACAACAGACCCCATCAGGAGAACAAATCCAATCCACACAACTCATCTCTGGCCGACAGGCTCGATCTAAAGGCTGGGACAGTAAACGCACTCTACGGACCACAAACGTGGTTCCGCCATGGCGGTTTCTACTCTGTTCACCCACGTGTTCCTGAATTGGCTGGTTTCCCCGCCTGATGTCGAGATGGCTGGGAGTGAGGGAGACATAGAGAGCAGACAAGGTGAAGACACCGAGCACCCCGAAGGCACGCGTGTGCGTGTGTGAGTGAGTGTGTACACATGTACCCTCTCGTTTCCAACGCAGTCTGCGGATGGAGGCAGCAGTGATGGCCGTCTGTGACACTCGCTTGTTTGTGGGCGTGGCCTCAACCTCTAGAAGATTCCGTGCACCTTCTGGTGGTCGTGACGGCAGTGAGCGAGTCATAGCATTCGCTAACTAAAATTTCAGAAGGCAGAGACAGACGTACGTTTGAAAGATGGTGTTCAGGAATAGTTTACTTTGGTTTATTTCTGCAAGCAGGCTTGTAATACACATCATTTCACCTGAACATCTGTGCATGACTATGTGAAGAATATCTGTCAAACATAAGTGATTTTGCTGACATCTGCTGGACAAAGTCATGCCATAGCACACAAAATATTTCAAACTCAGTGATGTGAGAGGACAGTGTCAGGCCTCATTACTGTCGCGTGTCATTATCCGTTACAGTAAAGCTGTTACCAGTAGTGGCTGGGGATAGAGATCTAGTTGGGCTCGATACAAGATGTCCTCCAGTGCCTCTCTGCCAAGTTCCCACTGACCGTTGTATCTGTATTAAGGGCAAACGATCAGCAAGTGATACACAAACTACACATCAAACGTACACTTGACATTTACGGCATTTTGCAAACGATTTTATGCAAAGCGACTTACAATTGTTACAGAGTAAAATGTTTGGGACCGTAACTGCTGAGCTACCCCTGCCCACATGCTCGGTCCTGCACTGGTTACACTCCCTGTCTCTGCTTTTGAAACATGGACACAGACAGTGAGACAAAATGTGGATTTCTCCTCTGGCAAGCACAGCCAAGCCATCTTGAGACTGTTCAAGTGTGTAATTAATTTTGCTCTGTGAGTTTCCGTTGGCACCTCTACCACGGGGGAGTTCGAAGAAATCAGCAGATTTTGATTAAAAAAACTGTGAAACGAGGCATTTGGCAAAATAAATAAAACATTTTGGCATGGAATCAAACCCAACAAGCGAAACGCACCAGCAACAACACACTTCTGAGAAAATGTTACTGCACAGCCTGATGCAACAGGTGTAATGCCTCCCTCGCTCAGACAGGGGGCAGTGCTGAGTGGAAATCCTGAACCGGCCCATTCGGAGTGGGGTGGAGCAGCTAGCAGATGCAGTGAGAGTGCTGGGAGGAGTGTGTGTGTGTGGGGGGGGGGGGGGGGTGCAGGAGAGAGAGAGAGAGAGAGAGAGAGAGAGAGAGAGAGAGAGAGCGAGCGAGCTAGCTGTGCAGGTGAACTCACATGGCATGATACACTGCACTCAGCATCTGCACCATAAACTCTGGGTCCAGACGCACGCGATTGCACGACTCCCTCCACAGCTTCTCCTGTTGCCGCGGGTAACCGCACACACACAATCTAAGCAATAAAAGGGTGGCGTTTTGATGACCGTGAGATGGAAACAGAGGAAGAAAAGCACAAGAAAGACACGCCCACCTCACTGAGAATCATTAAACACGTGATTATTCATGGAATCAGCAATGATATGTTTATTCATGAAATCGTTAAAGACTTGTTTATATAAGCATCTGCATATTCATGAAATCATTCTATTTATTATGTGCATCTGCAAGCCATCACCAGTAGAGAGACAGGTGGGGACACAGGTGGAGAGACAGGTGGGGAGACATGAAGGGAGACAGGTGGAGGGACAGGTGGAGAGAGAGGGGACTGAGAGTAGGACCCTGTGCATGAGCAAGGTGCCACAAAAATGTAGAAACAAAGAAACAAAATCAACAAAACAGAAAGAAATGAAGAAAGACAGACTGACCGACAAAGAATTTATTCCAGAGAAGGGTGAGGGTTAGAAGTGCAGGGGAGAGTATTACCGTGAGCTCATTCTGCAGGCTGACTGCTGAGAGGATGCAGGCATGTAGACCACAGCAGAGTTATAGCAGAGCATGAGGAAAGACAGCACCTCAAACCTAGAGACACACACACACACAAAACATAAGACAGCACCTCAAACCTAGAGACACACACACACACACACAAAACATAAGACAGCACCTCAAACCTAGAGACACACACACACACACACACAAAACATAAGACAGCACCTCAAACCTAGAGACACACACACACACACAAAACATAAGACAGCACCTCAAACCTAGACACACACACACACACACACACACACACAAAACATAAGACAGCACCTCAAACCTAGAGACACACACACACACACACAAAACATAAGACAGCACCTCAAACCTAGAGACACACACACACACAAAACATAAGACAGCACCTCAAACCTAGAGACACACACACACACACACAAAACATAAGACAGCACCTCAAACCTAGAGACACACACACACACAAAACATAAGACAGCACCTCAAACCTAGAGACACGCACACAAAACATAAGACAGCACCTCAAACCTAGAGACACGCACACAAAACATAAGACAGCACCTCAAACCTAGAGACACGCACACAAAACATAAGACAGCACCTCAAACCTAGAGACACGCACACAAAACATAAGACAGCACCTCAAACCTAGAGACACGCACACAAAACATAAGACAGCACCTCAAACCTAGAGACACGCACACAAAACATAAGACAGCACCTCAAACCTAGAGACACGCACACAAAACATAAGACAGCACCTCAAACCTAGAGACACGCACACAAAACATAAGACAGCACCTCAAACCTAGAGACACGCACACAAAACATAAGACAGCACCTCAAACCTAGAGACACGCACACAAAACATAAGACAGCACCTCAAACCTAGAGACACGCACACAAAACATAAGACAGCACCTCAAACCTAGAGACACGCACACAAAACATAAGACAGCACCTCAAACCTAGACACACACGCACACAAAACATAAGACAGCACCTCAAACCTAGAGACACGCACGCACACAAAACATCACCTCAAACCTAGAGACACACGCACGCACACAAAACATCACCTCAAACCTAGAGACACACGCACACACACAAAACATCACCTCAAACCTAGAGACACACGCACACACACAAAACATCACCTCAAACCTAGAGACACACGCACACACACAAAACATCACCTCAAACCTAGAGACACACGCACACACACAAAACATCACCTCAAACCTAGAGACACACACACACACAAAACATCACCTCAAACCTAGAGACACACACACACACAAAACATCACCTCAAACCTAGAGACACACACACACACAAAACATCACCTCAAACCTAGAGACACACACACACACAAAACATCACCTCAAACCTAGAGACACACACACACACAAAACATCACCTCAAACCTAGACACACACGCACACAAAACATAAGACAGCACCTCAAACCTAGAGACACGCACGCACACAAAACATCACCTCAAACCTAGAGACACACGCACACACACAAAACATCACCTCAAACCTAGAGACACACGCACACACACAAAACATCACCTCAAACCTAGAGACACACGCACACACACAAAACATCACCTCAAACCTAGAGACACACGCACACACACAAAACATCACCTCAAACCTAGAGACACACGCACACACACAAAACATCACCTCAAACCTAGAGACACACGCACACACACAAAACATCACCTCAAACCTAGAGACACACACACACACAAAACATCACCTCAAACCTAGAGACACACACACACACAAAACATCACCTCAAACCTAGAGACACACACACACACAAAACATCACCTCAAACCTAGAGACACACACACACACAAAACATCACCTCAAACCTAGAGACACACACACACACAAAACATCACCTCAAACCTAGAGACACACACACACACAAAACATCACCTCAAACCTAGAGACACACACACACACAAAACATCACCTCAAACCTAGAGACACACACACACACAAAACATCACCTCAAACCTAGAGACACACACACACACAAAACATCACCTCAAACCTAGAGACACACACACACACAAAACATCACCTCAAACCTAGAGACACACACACACACAAAACATCACCTCAAACCTAGAGACACACACACACACAAAACATCACCTCAAACCTAGAGACACACACACACACAAAACATCACCTCAAACCTAGAGACACACACACACACAAAACATCACCTCAAACCTAGAGACACACACACACACAAAACATCACCTCAAACCTAGAGACACACACACACACAAAACATCACCTCAAACCTAGAGACACACACACACACAAAACATCACCTCAAACCTAGAGACACACACACACACAAAACATCACCTCAAACCTAGAGACACACACACACACAAAACATCACCTCAAACCTAGAGACACACACACACACAAAACATCACCTCAAACCTAGAGACACACACACACACAAAACATCACCTCAAACCTAGAGACACACACACACACAAAACATCACCTCAAACCTAGAGACACACACACACACAAAACATCACCTCAAACCTAGAGACACACACACACACAAAACATCACCTCAAACCTAGAGACACACACACACACAAAACATCACCTCAAACCTAGAGACACACACACACACAAAACATCACCTCAAACCTAGAGACACACACACACACAAAACATCACCTCAAACCTAGAGACACACACACACACAAAACATCACCTCAAACCTAGAGACACACACACACACAAAACATCACCTCAAACCTAGAGACACACACACACACAAAACATCACCTCAAACCTAGAGACACACACACACACAAAACATCACCTCAAACCTAGAGACACACACACACACAAAACATCACCTCAAACCTAGAGACACACACACACACAAAACATCACCTCAAACCTAGAGACACACACACACACAAAACATCACCTCAAACCTAGAGACACACACACACACAAAACATCACCTCAAACCTAGAGACACACACACACACAAAACATCACCTCAAACCTAGAGACACACACACACACAAAACATCACCTCAAACCTAGAGACACACACACACACAAAACATCACCTCAAACCTAGAGACACACACACACACAAAACATCACCTCAAACCTAGAGACACACACACACACAAAACATCACCTCAAACCTAGAGACACACACACACACAAAACATCACCTCAAACCTAGAGACACACACACACACAAAACATCACCTCAAACCTAGAGACACACACACACACAAAACATCACCTCAAACCTAGAGACACACACACACACAAAACATCACCTCAAACCTAGAGACACACACACACACAAAACATCACCTCAAACCTAGAGACACACACACACACAAAACATCACCTCAAACCTAGAGACACACACACACACAAAACATCACCTCAAACCTAGAGACACACACACACACAAAACATCACCTCAAACCTAGAGACACACACACACACAAAACATCACCTCAAACCTAGAGACACACACACACACAAAACATCACCTCAAACCTAGAGACACACACACACACAAAACATCACCTCAAACCTAGAGACACACACACACACAAAACATCACCTCAAACCTAGAGACACACACACACACAAAACATCACCTCAAACCTAGAGACACACACACACACAAAACATCACCTCAAACCTAGAGACACACACACACACAAAACATCACCTCAAACCTAGAGACACACACACACAAAACATCACCTCAAACCTAGAGACACACACACACAAAACATCACCTCAAACCTAGAGACACACACACACAAAACATCACCTCAAACCTAGAGACACACACACACAAAACATCACCTCAAACCTAGAGACACACACACACAAAACATCACCTCAAACCTAGAGACACACACACACAAAACATCACCTCAAACCTAGAGACACACACACACAAAACATCACCTCAAACCTAGAGACACACACACACAAAACATCACCTCAAACCTAGAGACACACACACAAAACATCACCTCAAACCTAGAGACACACACACAAAACATCACCTCAAACCTAGAGACACACACACAAAACATCACCTCAAACATCACCTCAAACCTAGAGACACACACACACACACAAAACATCACCTCAAACCTAGAGACACACACACACACACAAAACATCACCTCAAACCTAGAGACACACACACACACACAAAACATCACCTCAAACCTAGAGACACACACACACACACACACACACACACAAAACATCACCTCAAACCTAGAGACACACACACACACACACAAAACATCACCTCAAACCTAGAGACACACACACACACACACACACAAAACATCACCTCAAACCTAGAGACACACACACACACACACACAAAACATCACCTCAAACCTAGAGACACACACACACACACACAAAAAACATCACCTCAAACCTAGAGACACACACACACACACACAAAACATCACCTCAAACCTAGAGACACACACACACACACACACAAAACATCACCTCAAACCTAGAGACACACACACAAAACATCACCTCAAACCTAGAGACACACACACACACACACAAAACATCACCTCAAACCTAGAGACACACACACACACACACACAAAACATCACCTCAAACCTAGAGACACACACACACACACAAAACATAAGACAGCACCTCAAACCTAGACACACACACACACACACACAAAACATAAAACAGCACCTCAAACCTACAGACACACACACAAAACATAAGACAGCACCTCAAACCTAGAGACACACACACACAAAACATAAAACAGCACCTCAAACCTACGCACACACACAAAACATAAGACAGCACCTCAAACCTAGACACACACGCACACACACACACAAAACATAAGACAGCACCTCAAACCTAGAGCAACACACACAAAAACCCCCCATAAAACACACACACAAAAACCATAAAAGACAGCACCTCAAACCTAGAGTGACACAAATACACCCAGAGCCAGTAGAACATATTTATACTTTGTTACCCCATGTCCTAGGATACAACTAGAATAATAACACTTAATCCTACAAGTGCACTCAAACAATCAAACACTGCACTCTAGACACAGTTCTCCCACAAAACACAAATGCCAGAAATGTCATAAATAAAACAAAGGGGACTCAGGTGCAGTCACATGGCAAGCAGGTCTGTGTTTGTATTAAACAATTATCCTTAAAATTATATGTGGTTGTACGATACATTGGTTTCTAAAACCTGCTTGACTTATTTGTGACTTGTTTGAACAATTAGTAAAAAAAAGAAACAAGAACAGCTATGAAGGTAAGAACAGTTCGGAATGTAAGAACAGTTCAGAAGGGGACCCAAGCTAATGTGACTGCTCACAGTAGGAACTGAACAGCTGCTTTCGACTGATCTACAAAGGTAAACATTACTCAAAACATCCATCTTCAGGCATCCAAAAAGTTCATAGCAAACAAGTTGTTACAAAACTGGTCCAATAAGGATCGTACATTCCAAGACCACGAGCCCAACATAAAGCCCAGAGCCGATGGGGATTCTCTCATCAGCAGGTCAGGATAAAACAGACATGACCAAGGGCAAGAAGACGACTTTAATCTCATCCTGGGAAAAGGGGGCATTTTTCAGCCTTTGGCTGGGTAGAAGCTAAAAGCGAAGGTTCAGCACGGACCCAGTGTGAGTCAAATGTGTGTGACAGGACCTAAAGTCAAGCTGGAACCAGCAGTAGCCAAGAGGCAGAGTGACATGCAACATGAACATCAAGTTGACAGGATATGGGGGATGAGGCACAGGCCAAAGAGGCAAACATTCACATAGTTCACACAATCAAGAACACTAATAAACAGAAACAATAATGACAATAATGCACAAAGCGAGGCTGGTACCGGAGGTGCAGCCACACCGTACCTGTTCTGGGAGGTGAAGGTCTCTCTCTGGGGCAGGAGGCCGCTGTACACCACCCTGATCAGGTCATGCTGACTCAAGGCCCCCTCCGTGAGAGCCATGGTACCTAGACTGCATGGCTGCAGCACAATACAGCACGGGTGATGTCAGGAACAGCACGGCCGCGCGCTCTCAGTTCACTGTCACTGGCGTCACGTGTGGGGGTGATTAGGAGGCGCAATTAAGGAAAAACACTGACTGCAGGGACTCCTGACACAGCCCTTTCTGTTGACATTACTGTGACAGAAAGCCAGTGAATCTTAGAGAGACTAATCATCAGAAACACATGTAACCAGCCTGATGTTCCCAAGCTTTCACAGCATTCTATTCACTTCTGGTGGTTTTCAGCTCTTGTACTAATTAACCTCAGCTGGGACTGTTAACTAAACTCTTTTTAGGCGATATAACAAGCAATCATTCTGTGTGTTCATTTTTGCACATAGAATGGTTGCTTCCTGTTGACATTATTAGAATGTAGAGTCTGGAGTCTTAAATCGTGAATGTAGAATGAAGAATGGTAAGAGTCTAGAATGTAGAGTCTAGAAGGTGGAGTGTAGAGTGCAGAGTCTACAATGTAGAACGTAGAATCTAGAATGTAGGGACTAACATGTAGGTCTAGAATGTAGGATGTAAGGTGTAGAATGTAGGATGTAAGGTCTAGAATGTAGAATGTAAGGTCTAGAATGTAGGATGTAAGGTCTAGAATGTAGGATGTAAGGTGTAGAATGTAGGATGTAAGGTGTAGAATGTAGGATGTAAGGTGTAGAATGTAGGATGTAAGGTGTAGGATGTAAGGTCTAGAATGTAGGATGTAAGGTCTAGAATGTAGAATGTAAGGTCTAGAATGTAGGATGTAAGGTGTAGAATGTAGGATGTAAGGTGTAGAATGTAGGATGTAAGGTGTAGAATGTAGGATGTAAGGTCTAGAATGTAGAATGTAAGGTGTAGAATGTAGGATGTAAGGTCTAGAATGTAGGATGTAAGGTCTAGAATGTCGAGTGTATGGTCTAGAATGTCGAATGCTTTGTGGAGGTGAGAAACCAGTGCTGTGTAAGCTCAAAAGCCAACAGTCATCACGGGAATGGAGGGTTTCAGGAGTGCTGTACCATAAAAACTTCCAGATGAGCTCTCAGAACACATAAATCCACATCCACAAGTACCTCCCCAGAATATGTGGTTTAAAGGAAAAACTTTCAACAGACTTTGTTTTTCCAATTAATTCATTCACTTTATTAGTTTACCAAATCTATAAGAGTTTTGTGTGGCGAGTTTCCGTTACATGTAAAATGAAACCAAACATTTTATTCTTCTCCAAGTCTTCTCTAAGATGGTTCTGGTCCAATGTTAATTATCTGCAGTACTCTGGATCATTAATATTTAATCTGAAGCATTTTATGAGCACATACCTCATGGTATATGGAAGGTTTGGAGAGACTTGGTACAGTGAAGGACAAGAGCTTACTGTTGCCTTTATTGTCCACGATCTCCTGTAGACCAGTATGAAAAGGGACAGAGCGAAACGTCAGAGAGAGCATCACAGCACACTCAAAGCCCAGACGCCCCACCGTCTCACCAGGTTATAAATGCCTAGCAGCAGGGCCTCCACACAGCCGTTGCGATGGTGCTCTCTGCCGGTCGTGTGGCGCAGGTACACCCAGACAAGCTCAGGCAGGAACTGCAGGGTGAAGCGGCGCAGGCCAACCTCTGGGCTACGGTACAGCTCGAACAGCTGGTGACACACCGGGGCAAGGAGCTGTGGAGCCATGACGGGACGGTGTGAGTTAGCAGAAGATTAAGAAATAAGAGGGAGAGACAGAGAGAGCACCAAACAAGCGTGAGAGAGAAAAGAAGAACGAAATGAGAAAAGGAGTGAAACAAGGCGCTTATTCGTCCAAGGCCAAGTAGATGAACCTGTGGAGTGAACACAACTGTGAGGAGCATGAACACTTTCAGAACAGACAAACAAGAGCTTGTAGCTAGAAACACACAGTGCTATTGGAAAACAAACAGTGTGATTAGTAAATAAACAGTGTGACTGGTAAACACAGTGCTATTGGAAAACAAACAGTGTGATTAGTAAATAAACAGTGTGACTGGTAAACACAGTGCTATTGGAAAACAAACAGTGTGATTAGTAAATAAACAGTGTGACTGGTAAACACACAGTGCTATTGGAAAACAAACAGTGTGATTAGTAAATAAACAGTGTGACTGGTAAACACACAGGGCAATTGGAAAACAAACACTGCAACTGGTAAACAAACAGTGTGATTGGTTAACAAACACTGCAACTGGTTAACTAACAGTGTGATTGGTTAACAAACAGTGCGACTGGTAAAGAAATAGTGTGATTGGTGGCTGGGATAAAGGGCAGACTGTGGAGGTTTTACCTCACTGCTGGGATGCTCCTGAATAACTGTGTACAGTGCTGGCACCAGATCTTTCTGCAGACTCAGGCGACACGGATACCCCGGAATCAGATTGTCAGGTAATGCCTGATGGCCAGTAAAGTAAGAAGAGCCGTCTCAGTCTCACAGAGGTCACAAAATGGCGGTATCAAAAATCCAGTGATGAACTAAAGATTATTTGTTGAATTTTACACTCTATGAGTGAAGTAGCCAGTGTGTAATTCCTCTCTCATTTTGAGGAAAAACATGTTAAATCCTCATTTTTTGTACAGCCTGTGCAGTAGATCAGAGAAAAACACAATGACAGAGCTCTCTGTAAATCTAACAGAAACATCTAATTCACTTCTCTTCTAGCAAACCTCCCACCTTGAATTCTGAAAGCCATTCCTCCACTACGCCACGCTCTGCACACAGCATGGTCCACCTTAAGCAAAGAGAGCGTTCACACTGAGCAAAAATAAAGCACAAGCATTACACTTAATACACACTGCAGTGGGCAGTAATGTTGGCCAATGGCCCTGACCTAACATTAATATGCAACTTGGATCTGCATAAAGACCAATCAGATCCCACACTTTACACCAACTATTTGCATCCTTATGCTGTGCGGTATAGTTGGAACTCATTTATTCAGTATGGTATGCAAATGCATGGAGGTGCTTGAGGTCAGGTAGCTCTCCCTCAGCCAAATAAACCAAACTAAGAACACAGAGGGTGTCGGGTCCTCAGAGGAGGTTTTATTGTGTAGACGGTTGCAATCTTCCACAGTGGTAATGGTAGCAATCATCATCAGGAAGCAGTGAAACGTGTCTGCAGCCTTGTGAGCGGAGCCACCGTACACGTGGCTGATGTAAGCCAGGCTCAGAAAGGGCGATCAGAGTGTGTGAGGTTCCTCTCCGTTCTCTGGCGACGCCGCATTCTGGGTTCTTTCACTTCATGTGAACTCAAGGTTAGGACAGTGTTTACACCTTCCAGAGAGCTCACCGCAGTGCAAGCCGGCCCACTTACGCAAACACGTTCCCATCACAATGTGTGTGGTGTATGTTTATGTTTTGCATTAGCCAGAACATTCCCCAATTCAGACTAGACTTTAGATACACATCATATTTTAAAGTAAGATGTAAATATGGGTCCTTCATACTCCCAGGGTAAGAGGGTAAGAATACAAGTGTTTTCTTCCAAAAAGCCTTAATAGCCCACAACATTCTATGTCTTTAATGTTCTAGAATATCTTGAACATTCTCTAATGTCTTTAATGTTCTAGAATGTCTTGAACATTCTCTAATGTCTTTAATGTTCTAGAATGTCTTGAACATTCTCTAATGTCTTTAATGTTGCAGAATGTCTTGAACATTCTCTAATGTCTTTAATGTTCTAGAATGTCTTGAACATTCTCTAATGTCTTTAATGTTGCAGAATGTCTTGAACATTCTCTAATGTCTTTAATGTTGCAGAATGTCTTGAACATTCTCTAATGTCTTTAATGTTGCAGAATGTTTTTTCCTCACCTCACTCACTCTGGCTTCAGTGGTTTCGGGGAGGGAAGATCACATTCTGACTCTCCATCATGTCTGCTAACATACCAGTCACTGGCCCAACGGCCTGAGGGGAAAGATCACAGAAAGGAGCTTCTCAGCAAAGTCCACCAGCCTCGCAGTAACCACGGTTACCTCCTTTACAGTTACTACGGCTTGTGTGTGTGTGTGAGACATCAAAAACCGATTCAGGTCAAGACTATATGAGGGAATGCTACATGCTGTTCCCATGTGTTTTAAAGCAATCTGTCCTAATTACAAGATCTCGGACTGTGGTTTGAGATCTACAGCAGACTGTTTGCGTTAGTGCTTAGTGTTCATCATTACTGCAGCTCAACACAAGAATGGAAAAAAGAAAAAACACAGAAGCGGCCAACAAAACCCAAAAGATAAAAGTGCTGCTGTGTGAGTGCTGGGGAAGATAACCCTCAGTTCCTTAGACAGGACCCTAGTCCAGACCTAAAGCAGACATCGCTAAAGATGGCAGATCAATGAAACATGATCTCACGTCCTGACTACAGCTGTGGCATACAGGTCGCCGCCAAAACCGAAGGCAGTCTGCACACAGGCTGCACTGTGAACCCAGCGCATGTTGGGAAGGATATCCATACCTGCAGACATGCGTGCCAACATGAGCATGTGCTACACACTTCTCACCATCTCAGGGGATGCTCACACACACGCACGCACGCACACGCCCCCCTCCAAATGCATTCTTTATCAGCCTTGCTTTTTTGTGTGACAAAGCAATAATGACAGTTGAATTCGAAACATTTGCTCCACAGTGCATCTCGATACACACGCATGTGCATGTGTTGACAAATAGACGGTCTTACCTGCCCACGTCTGCATGTAGCAGACATCCTAGCATCTGCATTATTAATACTCTTTCTCTGAGATAGAGGTTCTTCTAATCTCTCTCAATCCTGTCAAATTAGCCAGATGGTGTGTAGTCTTCCCTAATCAGAGTATTACACCTTTTTCCTTGGCCAGGGCACTGATCTAGGTCTTTAGGTAAGCATCTTCCTACAGGCCAATGGCCAAATACAGCACAACTGACTCCCAGAACGAACGAGGCCTGTACGAGTGGAGCACGACAGAACACTGTGTTCAGACAGCAGTGCTCCATGATGTCCAGGTCAGGAGAATCTGTGCGCTAATGCAGCAAGCGTGCGGACAGGCACCCTGCGTTTACTGTGCGGCTCCACACCGGCCATTCCGAATGGGCCACACCAATATTTTTTGCCATAACGAAGACGCCTGTGAGCAATCCATCAGTCTAAAACACAGTATCGTGGTTCTCTTAAAATAGTTTCCTCCGTCACGAAAGGCCGGTTTGGGACACATAACGATTATGGAAACGCTGCGTTTACATACCGATTTGGTTCTGACTTCATCGTTGCGTAGAGGTGATATAATTCTTGCCTGTATCAACTTCCTCGCAATCGCGTCTTGCTTGAAAACAGTTCCAGTGGCCGATATCTGCTGTCGACGAATATCGTGCAGCCTGTGTCGGTGCAGCCTAGCTAGGTCACGCACACGCGTACGCTTCCCCTCATAATCCACCAGCCGTGTGAGTGATACACACCGGTGTGATTTCGCCCGAGACCTCACGACGCACGGCGACCGCGGCGCGGCGAGGCAAGGGCTGGCTGCAGCAGGCTGCTTGCTGCTTGCTCCTCGCGCGACGGTAGCTGGAGTCCTTGAGCGAGTCTGCAGTGTGTGTGTGTGTGCAGCCGAAACGCACTCCACTCCGGCCGTGCTACTCCTAAGCACGCAGCTCCGTCTTTACCGCATGTAAGCGTACGCAGCGAGCCCGCAAGACTGGCCAGGCGCGAGGACACTCGCGTGCTGACATCTATCCCCTCCGGTCTACGCCGCGGACGTGCGCACTGCGCCGCTACTGGACGGCCACGTGGAAGGAGAGTGCAGCGAGCAGGCGGCTCGAGCCTCGACGTACAGCCCCGACTGGCGCTCAGCTTTCGTGTCATATACATGGTCTGGAATAAAGTTTTCGCTGTTTGCAGACTAGTGGTGCACATGTAGAAAACACAAGCGAAAACAACGATCTGTGCAAGCCGAGGTCGGCATTCAATTATTTTATTGAGAGTCCATATTTATACAATCAATTTGGGAGAAAAAAAATTCAGACGTGGCATCAAACATTCTCTACCTTTGTGTCATTATCTAACATTTCTGGCGAGCTTTACTAAGGAATACGTTTCCTTTAGTGGGGTCTCTTTACCATCCACGAACGGGTTTCCAAGTGCTCACAATCTTGCCTTGGGAATGGACACTATAGACCGGGTACATCATGGCTGTGGCGCAAGCCTGGAAAACAACGCCAAAACAGCATTCACTGAAAAGTCTGCTTTTGTCCTGTTTAAATGGGGAAAAATGTTTCAATTACATGCAAAGATCCACTGTGTCCATTTCAGAATTAAAATGGAGTTTGTTCTCTGGCTTTCAGGGGGAAATCACATTCATACACCAACTGAAGATGGTAGATCTGAACAGATGGGGAACACGAGCAAAGTCCTCATCCTCGAGTATGAGGCATTAGGCAAATTTAATAGGTGAGTCATAGCTGCCTTACTTGGATGTCACATTACTCAATATGCTTCAAACAGAAAAGCTCTGCACAGAAACAATCTGGGCCATATTCCATCCTTCTCTTTATATTGTCTCTGCACCAACGCTTCAGAACAGATGCGCAACAGTCACTTTGTCATCAACAGAAATAGCAAAAGTGCGACCTCTTCTGCATGCACATCACCTCTGTAGTATTTGTACCACCTGAGGGAAGGAGGAAGTAGATTTTCCAGGATACACGTAGCACATAAGCCTCACATGTTGATCGTATTATATAAACACATGGCTTGGCTGCTTGTTGGGACTTAATGTGGTCAGAGTTCTAGCCACTCACATGGTACGGTATAAGGGAGAACATCGAGCCCAGGGGGAACTGGCCAAAGTCCAGCGGTCCAGAGACAGGCTCCACTCGGCCGTGCTCTTGAGTCATGGACGTCAGTCTGCCCAGCGAAACAAATCCTTTCACTTTATTCTGGATACTACTCAGACATGTCACCTGGTCATTTTGCACATCCATACTGCAAATCTTTATTGCATGCTTTTGTGATATTATAGAAACTTAACCCAATTAATGGTCAATAAGGAACATTTGCTCCATGTAATTAATATATTAAGCGTTAACCAGCCTTATACATTTACAATACATTTTCTTAGACACCAATAAGTCACATAGCGCACTGCTATTTTCAGTGCTCCACTAGCTCCTATAGGATGATCCCAGTACAGTAATAAATTGTGATTGCCCCTAAGGTTTCCAACGTTGTCTTACTTTAGTTCTGGGTGCCCCTGGATGACAGCGTAGCCCGTGGGTAAACACCCGCCACCATCTTGGCTCAGGGCAGCCCAGCCACTGTCCACCAGTAACTGGTTCCTGTGTGGGTAATGACCTATGACCCTCGTCAGCACCCGCACTGCGACGTCCTCAAGTCTGCAGGAGCCAATCAAAGACTGCTGCACATCTACACGTCACACAACAGACGTACAGAGTGAAAGGCACTCGCGCAGGGTCAAACGTCTCATCCAAAAGCACAATTCTGTTTCCAGTGAGCTTTAACGAATCAGAATCCCAGCAAAGCAAGCCCCTCTGCCCAGCCGAGAAAATGACAGGACATCCCACTGACCATAAAATACATAATTGCCAGGGTGGACTTCACTCAACATGGCCATATCTGGAACCGGGTGACTACAAGAAGGAGTGGATCCGATGCTAGACTTGAGACCCTGGATTCCAATGGCCTTTAGTCTGTAACATACAGGTGACAAAGGACATAAAATCACACAGGAGGCATTGCAAAAATTAGGAAAATTAGTACCAAGAGGACTATGAACCTGTAAAGAAGAATTCTCTCCTTTTTTGCATGACAAAACAAGAACTTTGCACCATTCAGATAAGCAAGTGACCGGGACAGCATACCTTTCCATAAACTGCAGTAGATTTGTGGTAGTTTCTTGTGCGATAGCTTCGATTTGCTCTCGCCCCTTACAGCCGTAGGTGTTTCCACAGTGCGCGTAGATCCCATACAACTCCACTCCTGTGGTCTCAGAGATCTCCCGGGCTAACTGCAGAGCGGCAGGCTCAGAGTGAAGAACCCCCGCTAAGACCCAGAGCAAAAAAGCAAGGAAAACCTAAATCGCTCACCATGTTAACTGATTTCCACTTTAAAAAAAAAATAATAATAATAAAAAAATCAATCATTGCAAGGTCAAATTTCCTTGACATGGATATATTAGTTTCTACTAGATTGGGCAACTGTGAGTTTAAATCCTTTTAATTAGTAATCTCACTAATCGTCATTTGTGCTACATCCAGTTAAAGCTGTTTAAATAATCCTCACAGGTACATTAAACATGTGAGCTGGCCAAAGGTGAGGTCACTCTGTACTTCACACCTCTGCCGTTGTCGCAGTCCAGTTTCATCCACACGCGCCACAGCTTGCCCTGCTTCAGCGGCCTCCTCTTCAGCTCCTGCAGCGCGGGGCCGTTGTCCAGCAGCACGTGGAACAAGGCCATCCTCTCGCACAGCTCCGCGCAGCGCTGCACCTTGTCGCGCGGCAGCGGATACGCGTACAGGACGTCGTCGTAGCCGTGGTCCGCGTAGAAAGACGCCTCGGCCAGCGTGGACACGACGATGCAGCGGCGAGAGCCGCCAGTCATGATGTCGGCGCACTCGCTGTGGGGAAAAAGCCGCTATTTAACGCGCCATCATCGCTGCGTAATAGCGCAATAAAACTCTCCAGGAGTCGAGTCGCTGAAACTGCGTTTCAGGAGTTTAAAGATGAATAGGCGTTAGATAGCAGTGTCGAAGCTATGCAGTTATCTTATGAAGACAAACACCCTAGTGCGAGCTCACAGTGTTTTATGGGTCTTCATGTGAGGTCGTAGCTGAACGCCGAGCTTCTGGAAGCGATCCAGCATCACTGCTGCGTTTCTCTTCGCGACATCGAGGTCCACAACAAAAGCAGGAGTACACAGGTCCTTGATGAACTCGGCAGTGTCGGCCATGGTAAACTACTGCAGAAACGCAAAAAACAACAAAAAAAAAAAAAACAAAAAAAAAAACCAGTAAAGCAGATGCAGAACCCGCGCCAAGCAGACTGGCTCGCTGCAAACAGCAAATGCTGCAAACGTCTGGCTCACCGCAAACAGCACGATCATTAGAATAACACCACGGACCGCTAAGCAACCGTTTTCCAGCAAGGTCATTTGCTACTTTACATACTTTATTTAAGTATGTCCCACTTACCCAACTAGAGGAAAAGCCACATTCAAACGTTAGACGCGAAGACTTTCCTCGTCCCACGTACAGAGTGTCCTCTGGACCAAACTGCACGTTTGTATATGAGGGCTCCCAGCCCCGCCCGGGGAGTGTTACCGACCTATGCGCGCAGATCTCCCGTTCATGTAGCCTACGTTAGAGGAACCCCAGGAACTGGAATCCGAAATCTGGTCCTGGGTTTTGTGATCGCTTATGCTGAATTTATGCCAAGTGTCGTAACGTCCGCTGGTTGTTTCGGAGTCGGACGCGATGAGAAGTTACAACAGCTGAATTAACCACCAGAAATGACAAAATCTCCCGACAAAAACTGGCTGAGGTCCCACTGAGAGGTTTGTAGGCGCAACGGGAAAATGGAAACAGTAGCAACAAGATGTTGGGTGGAGGTACTGAGTTGTCCCACGATATCCGAATTTAGTCATATATCTCACAGTGAATGCCTTTTGGTCCCCCTCATCTATGAACAAGCGTACTAGCCAGTGGCTGTTATTCCTGTCCTGGGGGACATGCAAAGCGCCAACTTTTTAATTGTTTGGATTATTTTATGTTTATTTCAATACCATCATGATCAGTATATGACTAACAAACCTCATCAAGAGAACAGAGGTAATAGAAGGGAATGTGACCAAGGAAGTCATATTTTTGAGGAAAGGTGTGGTTAATGCCGTTTATCGTCGTCTTTCTTCAAACAGACATTCCTTCGTCAGATGATTGGGAATTTGACTGGCTGGACTTTACCGTGCAGTGTAATCGAGAGCAGGAATTTTGCAGTCTGTTGTACAAAATGACCGGGGGACGGGACGGGACTCTTACTCTATGTTTAATCGTAATTTTACACTGTGCAGTAACAATGTCAAGCACACGCCATGTAGTTTACCACAGCCGATTTTATTGTAGTAATACTGAAGTGGACAAAAACAACCGAGGGTACATCCTTCAAATGTGCTACAGCATGTCAAAATTACAGCCTTCATCATAATGGCATCCTAACATATACTCAGTACAGCTGATTACAGTGCTTTTAAAATGCTCAAAACGGGGCTTCTGCTAATTCTTACTCTTCATAACTAAGTATGCGAACATCTCTGTAGTACATCATTTAAAATCGTAGGTTCTTTAACACATCACTCACTCATGAGCACATATGAGTTTGGAAGCAAGGGGTGTAGGGTCATTTTGGTACATTCCTGAGACTAGCTGTGGAGTCACAGGGTTTGTGTGTCAGGGAGATACAAAAGCAAAAGAAATTTGAACACTACAGCATGGCTCTTTAAAAGATTAAATAAGTAGGATGAAATACCAAACCGACTACTGCTGACAGAGACAATGTGACGCTTGTATTTGTCTAAACAGTTTCATTTAACCCTGAATTAGAATTATTGTATCTGATACGTGACCGATGTCTTTCAAAGACATCCAGGTAAAACTCCAGTCTAACTCTGGTTTAGCACCTTGGTGTGAATACAAATAAAAACAAATATTAAATGTAAAAAATAAAAATAAATGTAGAGCCCTTTTCCAAAAAAAAAAAAAAAACCCCAAAAAATCTACAATGGCAACACAACTTTATCAAAAAGTTAAACATTCAGTAAATAATCTTTGTAGTGTTTGTCTTTTAACTTTTTTGCAGTGTCTTCCTGCTCCCTTCTTCTAAGTCCTCTGGTATGTCATGGAGTTGGCTTGATTATGAGGGGTAACCCACACATCTTTCTATATATAGAATTCTGTAAATTTATATATATATAGAATTCTGTAAAGGTGTATATATATATATATATTCTGTAAATTCATTCCATTTCCAAAGGTCATGTATCTGTGGAGCTTACAGAGCTGATAGATGGAGGACAACCCTGCCACTGACCCTGATGATCAAGCTGACTCCATGAGTACATCCAGTCTCCACCTCCACTAGTACATAAGAGCACCCCAACCCTCAGCAGATCCACTGAATGAAGCGCTCAAAGAAGCTGGGTTTGGACAGTTGGCTGAAATCCTGTCCTCTGAAAATAGCCGACTGGTCTCCGAGAGCAAGCTTCGTCAGCACTTCCTGGTCGACATCGCTGCCCATAGCGATCACGGTGGCAACGCCCTCTGCCCTGCGCATAGAGCTGATGCCCTCCTCCAGGTTCTTGTTACCGGTGACGCCATCGGTGATGAAGACGAAGGAGATCTCGGCGTTCCGGCGAGCCAATCGGGTGGCACCGCGCATCAGGATGTTGTTAATGGCGTAGATGATGGCACTGCCCAGGTTGGATGCAGAGTCCAGGTATCTCATGTTCGACAGGCCATCGGCAATGACGGTCAGGTTGTGCGTGAGTCTGAAGGCCACTTCTTGGCGGTCCTTGTCGCCATACTGTAGCAGAGCCACTCGTGTGTTTCTTTCGTCGCCGTCGCCACGGGCCAGTGTCAAGCGGTGAGCCACCTTCTCCACGAACTCACGGACCTGGCGGAAGTTCTCCAGACCCATGCGCTCTGAGCCATCCAGCAGGAAAACAAGATCGACTGGCCGCTGGATACAATTCGCTACGGCCGGATCTGCCGAAGACAAACACAAACACTGGTGTCATGGAACGTCACTGAATCAGTTTAACGTGTATGACGCAGCTACAACAGTACGGTGACAGGATTTTACCAACAGTTCCTTTTTTTGGGATTCTGGAATTTCTTGACTACTAAACCATAGTAGAACAGGACTGAACTTTTAAAATAAATCAATCTGGACCCAGAGTCAATCATAATTATCATAGTGACCCAACATCTATTATATTAAGCAAAACTATATTCTTTGTGGTTTTGTTTGACACTGGGTACACTGTAACTGAGGGACTCTACTAGATCTTAGTAAATCCCGGATATAGTGTAACTGACGGACTAAACTAGACCTTGTGTTAATGAATAACAACAAAAATAATAACTGACTCAAATTAGACAATAAATAAAGGCAGCAAATCAAAGCGTTTGTTACACGTGTTTAATGGATGCGAGACAGCATTAATGCCACCTTATCCAGGATGTAGTCATTGCGGTCCTAGAGCTGTCGTTTTGAATCACATTCCTAATATACAACACTATTACATAAAACAGCCACATTACAGCCAGTTTGCATTCACAGCATTCCTGCTTTCACCATTTTCATACACAGAATTATTTTTTTTAAAAACATTCCATATTTTCTTTGAGTTTCTCTCATTTCTTCTCGTTAATGAATAGATTTGTGTATTTACCGTTCGTTCCCAGTGAAATGCTTTGCTAACCATTACCTACAATTTGTAGACAATACCTGAAACTTACACACAGTATTCAAATCTAACTGTGCATGTTCTCTGAGCGCTTCTCCCACTCTACACGGTGTGTTTTGGAATGTAGGACTAAAGTATTTAGTGTGCTGCAATTGAATACATGGTACGGTTCCAAACTCGAAAACTTGTTAGTAGATGATTAAATACCGATGACACCAGATAATAAGCCACCACCACACCATCTCTAGCACACCGTGACTGCACGGAGCTTTCACCATCCATGCTGTTTGATGTGAGAGATCTCCTTTGGCTTCTGAGTAACCACTGTGGATGATGCGTGTAAATATGTGCTATTCTATCGAAGCTTCTCGGCCCAAAAATCTGAGATTTTGGAATGTGCAAAGTGCAAAACCGTAACGCACGATTAAAAATAAACCGGATAGTTCACCATAAAATAAATATTTGCAGTCTGAGTTTGTGTGATCAGAGCTGATTATTCCCAGCTGTGAGACATCTCCTTCTGTGTCAATACTGTGACGATCGAATCAAATATTACAACCTCCCGTGTCTTGAGACTTCAAGCAGCTTAGCACAGGCTAGTAGAAGTATACTGCATAAGCAATGTGACCCACAGTCCATCAGGATTCATTAACTCCGCCGTTTGTCTCGTTCGAGAAGACTGTGCTGAGGAAACAAAGCAGCAGGAGAGGTCAGAAGGAAGAGGGTTGTGTTTCTCGCATGGTCTTATGGTCTTCTCCGAGTCAGAAAAGCAGTGGTCATCCAACTGGCCAATATGAGGTTTTTTGTTTTGTTTTTTAAACTTTTGTCCATTAATATAGCCCGTTCAGAATAAAGTTACTTATCAAATTAGGATAGTTCTAACAGTTTAGTTCTAGTTCTATCATGCTAAGACCAGCTAGCCTTTAGAGGTTTTAGTAACTATGTGTTTATATACTATATAAGTATAGTTCTACAGAGAGGCCAAGAGCAACCAATTTTTAATATCAAAAGCTTAAAGCCACAGCCATTGTTTAAGTGCCGAATCGGGCCGAATCCAGAGCCAGCGTGCCCTAACATAACCCCAGAGCTTTGTTGGGGTCGCCCAATAGGTCGCCATAGACAACTCTGAAAGAGTCAATGAACAGATCGGTCCACTGCTGTTTTTCTGGTCCGATGGCAAACTTGGCTCTCTGGGCTGTGTAGGCCATGGTGGCTACAGCCCTGGTGTAGGTTTCAGGGTGCTTGGCCTCCTGTAGGGAGTTGAGTAATTTTGAGATGCTCAGTACAGTGCTCGGGACAGGATTCTCCGTCCCCTCTTCTGCAAACGGTCCATGTAAGGGGTACCCATTCCACTGGGGTGTCACATCTGCAAGTGAGCGATGAGACAATAAATGTAGGGGTCTCTGAGCAACTGGCTCCGCCCACTGAGTACAGTGGAGGCTATGCTTAGGTTGACGGCTAAAATTGTAAATAATTCAACCTGACTTACCATTTTTAAAACTATATTTAAAACTGTTTATTTCAACTAAGTTGATGTTTGATCAGGAATTCAGTAGACAATATTTGCATCATGATTTTGAGGTTTTCCTTGTATTCCTGAATGTTTTAAATATTTCAGATTTATTCTTGGAAGCAGATTTTTTAAAATTACTTTTAATTTCCCCTTTTTTCATTTACCTCTCCCTCATCGCTTTTTAGTTAAGTGGAAATGGAGAGTAAGATTTGTGTGATGTGTTGCATAAAAGTGCATCATGAATACAAAATCTTACTTTAATTCCACTTGAGCCCTTATAAATAGGGCCTATCGATGTCAGTCTAAGCAGCACGGACTTCAATCACGGACGCTTTAATCGCAAACAGCGGAGATTGTCAAAAAGGCACTCAGAAGTGAGCTGAGATCTTACCCGATTTGCACGGAAGATCAGGACAGACAATCACTGGATCTAAAACGCAGAACAAAGTTGTTTGTGTCAGGACGGCAGAAGCACTGAATGTGAAAGGCGTGAGCTTGAGGTTGCACGCGTGGATAAAGAGAGCTCACCGGGGCAGAGCACAGTCTCTATTTTGTCAATGAATTCCTCTGCCACCAGGTCGGCAAATCGTCTCATTCCTGTCACCCTTCCCTGCTCCTCACAGGCAATGGACTTCAGACTCTCGTTCTCCTCAGGCTGCTCAAACATGTCTCCGATCCCGATGGCGTTCACATCGACGCTATTGTTCGTGCAGAGATAGTTGAGCAGCTTGTCGTCGTCCCGGGGGTCGAAGCGGCCGTCGGTGATCACCACCACGGTCACCTTCGCCCTGCTGCGTCGGCTGTCACGGATCAGGTTGTCGTAGGCGAATTTCAGGGCGGAGGGAGTCCAGGTGCCACCAGCGATCCATTCCAGCTTCTTCACGGCATCTTTGAAGGCCGACAATGAGTCGATCTTGGAGTCGTTAAGATGAATGGCCTGGAAGGTCCCGCTGTGGCTGTACTGCACCACGCCAACCCGTGTTCCTGCGAGACAAGACCTCATACTCACCACTCGACACCACTCGCGTGTCAACATTAACATTAGCATGCTGCCTGGCACTGCGTTTAGGCGACCTGTACAGCAGAACAGTCTCATGTGCTGTACTTACTCTCTTGGGCTACACTGTGCCCAGCATATCGGTCCTACGCTACGTTGGGTTGTGCTGGGAGAACCTGTGAGTCAGTCCCACCTGTCTCGGAGTTGGGGTCTTTCGCCATCGAGCCCAGTCGGTTGATGGTGTTGATGACAAAGTTCTTCTCCAGCGTAAAGTTGGTTAGCCCAACACTCTCTGAGCTGTCGATCACAAACACAATGTCCAAGGCGCCACATCTCTTCTCGCAGTCTGATACCAGAGAGGACAGGGATAAAGCAAGAGAGCTGCAGAACTCCAAAGTGTGCAGATGTACCGCTGATCTCCAGTGGGCTGTCAAAGTCACTTACCACAGCACCCACAGGTCTCTCTGATGTAGCTCATCACATCACATTCCTGAGGCGAATTAACATAATCTAGTGAAAACACTGAACTGAAGCACGGTTTTGCCGAGCTCAAAAATAATAATAAAAACCTCCTGCACTTACAGTGAGTCCTGGATCTCCTTCAGGTCCTGGATCACCCTGACCAAATAAAAAAGGAGTTGTGAGCTGAAGGCTGAAACTCAAGGCTTCTTCGATACCCTTATATTTCAGTGTATTGTTTTTAAACATACTACTGATATATTGTTGAACTGTATCCCTTATAAATAGCTAATGCTTAGTGTTGTGTAATATGTACGACAGTTCTGTTGATATGCAAGGACATGAACATCAACTGGATCCAGTACAGCGTGAAGAGGCTCTGCACTCACGTCTCTTCCCGGGTCTCCTCTGGGCCCTCTTGGTCCAGGCTCACCTTGGGGTCCAGGTTCTCCCTGACGTTAAGAACAACCAAAGTCATTGTGCGTCTAACGTCCACGTACTGTGTTAAAGAGAGCCTGCCAGCGTCTGGGAATGTGATAACCGGAGAGAAGCAGACGCGAGCGTATTCAGAGACGTGGTGCTCACAGGTTCTCCTGTTGGGCCCTTCTCTCCCGGTTCTCCCTTCTGTCCACAGTCCCCTCTGCTTCCCCTGGGTCCAGATCTGCCTTTCGCTCCCCTGTCACCCTACAGAACACATCAACGGTTTATATCAGTGGCTGTGGATCGTGTCTTCATATATAAAATGAAACCTGAACTGAATAACTCTGACAGTACCGTTGGTCCTCTCGGTCCTGGATAGCTGAATCCCTGTCTGCCAGTATCTCCCTATAGCAAGAGACATAATCAGCTGCATTCGAAACATATATCATTAAAGAAAAACCTGCACACCAGGAAACTGGGTGTTCACTGAGTGAATTCAATGCTGTAGGTGTTAATTCCACACTGAGTTTTGCTGTGTGGGACAGAGCTAATAAGTTTATAAGCGTGAATTAGAAAAACATATGGTATATTACTGTGTCAGTAATCATTTTGAAACTGAAATGAGCTAGATACTGGTGGACATACACTTGCGCCAGGGGGGCCCGGGTCACCTCTGGGGCCTGCTTCTCCGGGATCGCCACGGCTACCCTGACAACAAAAAACACGTCTTCCTTTATCTCTCCACTTATTGGCTGGCTTATAACCAGCTCCTCCAGTACAAAGCCCAACCAGCCCACGGCTTCTCTGTGTTCCCACACTTTACTGCCAGTGGCAAACACATTTATTCACTGCTGACTGGAGCAGTATGGGGAGCAGGTATTGCTGTACAGTGCTCTTACATTTCTCCCGGGCTCCCCTCGAACACCTGGTGAGCCTCTTGGTCCTGGAAGTCCTTGATCCCCCTAAACACATTGGGGAGGTTACACATGTGGCCCGGGAGGTCCTCGGGACATGGCAGTGGCACACTGTGCAAGTTACCTTAGCACCTTTGTTTCCATCTTCTCCTGCAAGTCCCCGTAAGCCTTCCGGACCTGGTTCGCCCTGGAACACACACTCGCTCACTCAGCACTGTGTCAGTGAGGACAGAAGGGACAACTGGCCGTGTGTTAATTCCCTTACATGTAACGGCAAACCAATCAGATTCTGTATTAAACAGCCAATGAGACACACCTTCACAGTTAAAGCAGCCAATGAGACCAACCTTCACAGTTAAAGCAGCCAATGAGACACACCTTTTCTCCTTTTGCTCCATCTTGTCCCGAGCTCCCCTTTGGCCCAGGGTCTCCTCTTCTACCCTATCAACAGAACGGCAAATGTCCACAGAGCCCAGTAAAACCACTGTGCCAAGATACACAATGCACTGTAATTCAAATAACATATACATATTTCTACTTACAGGGTCCCCTTTAGGTCCAGGGCTTCCTGCCATTCCCTGTTATATACAATGAAATGGTTAAAGTTGGAAAATCTGTCAACAAACAAACATATAAATGAATACCACTTACAGTAGACCCCTTCTGCCCTGGAAAGCCAGGTGTTCCCGGACTTCCTCTCTCACCCTAAGGGGAATTAGACAGTCAATTACAGACCAACTGATTTCAGATCGGTCAATCAATCTATCCATCTACGTATTGATTTATTTACTTTGGCGCCAGGTTCTCCAGCTGGGCCTGGGGGTCCTGGTCTCCCGGGACGACCTGGATCTCCCTACAAAGAAAATGAAGCGTTTTACACTGCAAAGTTAACACATAGCAGCAACAACAACAACATAGATGTAAAACCAATGTAAAACCTTGTCTCCAGGGGCCCCTGGCTGACCAGGGTCTCCTACATCTCCTGCATAGCCATCAGGACCCTACCAAATGAATGGACATGCATCAAGACACACGTTCAAATACGCTTTCAGGTTTCCGCTCAAACCCTGAGTTGCTCGCCTACCTTGTCACCAGGGTCTCCTTTACAGCCCGAGGCCCCAATGCGGCCAATTTTCCCCTGCAAACATATTTACATTTGCATTTGATTCAGATGGCCTGAAAACTGACATTTTGAATTGGATTTTTAACTAAAAAGCACAATGAAACTATAGATCCTAGACGTTCTAGACGTTCAGTGTTTGCGCTCACCTTCTGACCATCTGTGCCATTGCGTCCAGCCAACCCCTCAACTCCCTAGACAGCGAAGACACATCACACATTATGATAGTACTTTAAAGCAACAGGCCATTGACACATCATTGGGAATGCAGCGACGGAGGACTTTACCTTCTTCCCTTGGGTGCCGATATCTCCCTGTAAGTTAAAAAAAAATATGTGTTTATTCAACACTGGCTTTCTGCTTTGTGGAATTCAGGTCAAGTCCTGCGGTTATCTTCAGAGGTCATGTTTAAAATGCACTGTACCTTTTCACCTTTCAGACCACGTTCTCCCTAAACGAACAGATGATGAAAACAGTCAGATAAATACACATTTATAGACACATAAATAATCATTTATTTAAAAAAAGATAGGGACTGAACAATGTGAATGACTTACTTTTCGTCCAGGGTGACCAATGGGACCCTCGATACCAGGGTCACCCTGCAGATGAGAGAGTGAGAAAAAATGTTACATTTGCTTTGGCAAGCTGTACATTCAATTACGACACACAACTTGTTTGGTTGTCATGATCACTTTAGAATTAGGATCCTGTGTACTGTATTGTATTCTATTAATGGGTAGTGTAATGTGCTTTTTCCGAGTACATTTGATGGACGATATACAGCCTTTTGGTTTGTGGTGTTGGTTGGCACTTACAGAGTTTTTACATTTACAGATGATACAATTATGACTATGTCCGTAGTATTTATATTTATGTCCGTAAATATGACCGTGTAGCTCTGAATGGGTTTGTACTCACAGGGCGACCCCTTTCACCTTTATGACCAGATACACCGTGGTCTCCTTTAGCACCCTGTCAAATTAGTGAAAGGATATCAACTTAGAGAAGACAGAGGAGTAGAGTATAATACTGGCAGCTTTAACACATCACAACAGCTGAGAATGATGGAGTATAGTGGAGTATAGTTGAGTATAATGGAATATAAAGGAGGATAATGGAGTATAGTTGAGTATAATGGAATATAAAGGAGGGTAATGGAGGATAATGGAATATAGTGGAGTATAGTTGAGTATAATGGAATATAAAGGAGGATAATGGAATATAGTGGAGTATAGTTGAGTATAATGGAATATAAAGGAGGATAATGGAATATAGTGGAGTATAGTTGAGTATAATGGAATATAAAGGAGGATAATGGCGGATAATGGAATATAGTGGAGTATAGTTGAGTATAATGGAATATAAAGGAGGATAATGGAATATAGTGGAGTATAGTTGAGTATAATGGAATATAAAGGAGGATAATGGAATATAGTGGAGTATAGTTGAGTATAATGGAATATAAAGGAGGATAATGGAGGATAATGGAATATAGTAGAGTATAGTTGAGTATAATGGACTATAATAGAATGTAATGGAGGATAATGGAGTACAGTGGAGTTTAATGGAATATAATGGAGTACAATGAAGTATAGTTGAGTATAATGGAATATAAAGGAGGATAATGGAGGATAATGGAATATAATGGAGTATAGTGAAATCCAGTCTCACTTTTTGTCCTCTATACCCAGCGGGTCCTGGAGGTCCAGGAGTTTCCAAGCACCTGAGACTGTAGCACTGTCAGAACATTAAAAAGAGACAACAGTTCTTGGTAACCACTTTCTTGCATGGATAGAGTGTTCCTTAAGCTCATCCAGTAATCTACTATCCAAACATATTGCTGTTGGGTGGTCCCATTTAACACATGACTTATCACCTGACCCATCAGCTCAACCCCTAGTGGTCTAAAGTTGTATATACACATATCTACAAAGTAAACTACACTGACTCCTATAAACATGAAAACCCTCAAGAATAATCAAAGTATATTATCCATTTATCTACAATAATTTGAAGATTCATACTTTTGTATAATAATGCCCTTAGTAATAAATACTATTTGACACTCTGATCATGCTTCGGAGAACAAGAGTATGAGAAATACCGTAGAAGGGGTCTTACCTCTTGGTATGCCAGATGAAGCTGGTGGGAGAAACACAGAAAACATCACACACGGGTCACGCTGTGTCATACTATGTTTGCATGTTGGAAGACACCTTAATATCATGCTGTTCAAAGAACAACAGTACCATTGTGTCGTAGATACGGTCAATGGTCTCGGTTAAGATGAGAGGTCGAGCTCCGGTGAGACTGACAGCCATGTAGTCGCTGCGGTAAACCCCAGCTGGCGAGTTTGCAATCTCTCTGAGGCCAATTTCATCGAGGTTCATGGACGTCGCTACCGCAAACAACTTAATGGACTCGTCCCGAGCCCGCTCAGCGGCCACCTTGATCCCCCCGCAGGGGTTTCCTGTCACATGACCGTCCGTGATGACGACGGCAAAGCGCTTGACATTGGGTTTGGACGGCGTGCGAAGCATCTCCGTGGTCATGTTCGTGATGGCGCAGTCGATGAACGTGCCCTTGCCCAGGTACTGGATAGACCTCAGTTTCTCGATGAACTTGTTCTTGCTATCGAGAGCGCTGATGAGCTTCTGCCTCATGGAGAAGTGAAGACCCCCCACCGACCAGCTGATCTTCACCCGGTCCTTGTAGTCCACATTCTCCAGCTTCTGGGCAAAGGTGATGGTGAATTCCTTGACGCTCTCCACCAGGCTTCCCGGAGGATCTTCCTGTAGGGCGATAGTCTCCGACGTATCGATGAGGAAGAACAAGTCAATCGGGCACTCGGGCTTTTCTGAACAACAGAAGACAGAGAAATGCAGAAGTGAGATGATATTTGAAATTGCACAGATTGCACAACGTCATGAAAACATTTTTCTCTTATATTATATTGTATTTATTTGCAGCAATGCTAATATTATATTATGTTACAGTTTCATACTGCATATAAAACAATATTTTGTTTTATTAATATTGCAAGCAATGTAGTTGAAAGGGAATTCTATACATCATCCATCATCAAATATGTATAGAGATGTTGGACTAATTCTGCCTTTGTAATGGAAGTCTTTCAGGCTGTACAAGTGTTACTAAAACCATTAGACGAACCAGCTTACGTTCAAATTTCAAGATGTTTAAAGTATTACAGTCACTCCTGAATGGAGCAGTGGAGTCCAAGAAGGGAAAAGATGGCCTCTTTTTCCTAAGCATTCCCAACTTCCCTGCCATAATAACTAAACTGTATTCAAGTGAGGTCATTAATGTTACGCCCACTACTAGCTGTTGGGAACGAAACAGCCCTCATTCCCATGATTCCCATGAAGTGAGCAGCCTGTCTTCTTTTGGCATCTCAAGCGAGTTATTTAGTTGAATTAATTAGCTAATTAATCCAGTGTAGAATGAATCTCATGCATGACTTCTATTAAAACCATGAAAACTCTGTGCTCTCTCCATCTACTGTATAGGTGTGCATATATATATCATCATAATTACATAGTGACAACTGTGGGCACACTGGATTTAAAATGTAAATGAGACAATAATTATGCGGTTAAAGTGCAGAATGGATTTAAATCGGTGAGCTACAACATTTTAATACATATTCCTAAGGAATCAGGTAAGGGGTTAAATTTCATATGAGGGTGCTAAAAAAGAGTTCTAGTTGAGTCTATCTATATGGGACATTTACATTTATTTTGTAATAATGTATTATTATATGTATTATATATTATTATTTATTACGTATTAACTGGAGATCCAAAGAAGTGTTAATACCAGTAAAACAGGCCAGCGCAAGTCTCAAAATCAGAATAAATCAATCACAGATAAGTCATTAAATGTTTCAATGGCACAGATGGTCTGTCTGAGCCCAGCCCACATCTAGTCCAGTCTTTGGGCCGCAGCGAGGAAGCCATTATAAAAGATTTGCAGCCAAAGTACTAAATGTAATATTGTACTCGTGGTTTGGGTGTCCAATTACGTATGTTCCCCTCAAACTGGGAGGCGGTGTATAGAAGAGCTGTGGTTCCTGTTTGATGTCCTCATATCAAGGCTGATATCCTGCCCTTTATGTATATATAGACTTTTTTTTTTTTCATTTCAAATCCAATGTACACGATTTCGGTGTCAGTGTCCAATTACTTATTAACTCCACTATATGACTTATGCTGCAAATTAAAATTCTGTCACATTTTTAAGATTCATGAGAATTTCATTAATATTAATTGGCACATAATAATTCTTCTGTAAGTCTGGAGAAGAGCGTCTCCTAAATACTGTTAATGTAAACGTGAAAAATACGTCAACGAGGCATTGGAACAGTGAAACGTGTAGACCACTCACGATGGCACGAAGGAATCTGGCTGTAGACCGACACTCCGTACAGGAAGTACAGGACGAGGACTTTAGACAGCATTGTCCTTCTCTGCCTCCTTCTGAAGAAAGACGCAGGTCCAGTGATCATTCAAAACAGCACTTTAAACCTCAAAACAACCTTAAGATGATGGCATTTTGGCATCACACGCATTTATGATGCGCTTTCTCATTCTCAAACCAGAAGGGTGCCTGATGGAGAGTTCCACAGTATTCATAATATTCCCCCTTCATACGCCATCATCAGAATTTCTCTTAGAATAGTAGCTTAATAGTTTAAAACCATTTCTCTCCTGGATATTGTAACACTGACTGCTTGACTGTTTTAGCAAAACAAAGGAGAGGTTTACTATAATGGGCAGATTAATCTGCATAATAATCATTGATCTGGGCTCTATTAGACACTACTTATTTGATGCAAGTATAGGTAATACACTGTATTTACCTTCTTCAGACTGGTTTACTTTTGTAACAGTAATTAATAAGCCATTTTAGTTGCCAACTGTCCAATTACAATGACAACAGTACACTGTGGCAATGGAAGCATCACTAAGAATATTCGACCACTTCTTGGCTGAGAGCTGTCCTGCATGCAGAGATGTGGAGGTCATAGTGCTTCCCAGTGACTAGCCAGCCAGTCACAGAAAAACAGAAAATAGCAGAGAGGTAACGATTCATCTGGGAATGGAACTAGGAGTACATCCAGTCTTATCTGCTAAGAGGCTTTCATTCCAACCAAGGAGACCAGTGAACTGGAAAAATGGAATTAGGTATGGAATTACGTATGGAATCAGACATGGAATCAGGTGTTGCTCCAATGTAGTTTGAATGAAAACCTGCAAGTACATTGGCTCTTTGTGGATAAGATTGGACACCCTTGCAATAACAATAACATCATATCAGCAATAGGGAGCTTAACTGCATTGTGTGTAGTGCTCTGGAGATTTCCCATTCCTGTGACACTTTAAAGGTGCATCAGTCAACATTCAGGAAACACACCCTCTAGTGGTTAAATAGGTGAACACAACAACACTCAGGTGAATTGTTTTTTCTACTCTTTCATCCATGAACACAAACCACACCTCTAAGATCCAGGCGGGCAGCAGAGTTACAGTTTTGTGGCATTACCAAAGTTGTCATGATTTCATTTTGGAGGTTGACGTGGTAGCTCTGATCCCAGGGTGGGAGCACTTGTATGCAGAACCACAGTGTGTTTTCTGTCCACAGTACAAGTGCTTACTGGATGCCTCCATGAGTTCAGCCTGACGGACGGGCGGGGGGTAACGGAGTGACCGAGCTTGGTGCAGTGTTTCAGAAAGTGACTGACAGGAGGTTAGCGGAAACTCAGTACAAGATTCTGTCCCAGACTGCAGTTGTTCAGTTTTTCTCAGGCACCTAATACACATATGTTGATGTCATCGCTGAAATAATTCTTTTTTTTTAATTATTATTATGTTGTACATAATAATTCGAAATGTGGGAAAATTTCAGTAACGCTGAAATCCAGATCTACTCTAAATTCTATAGAAAGTATGTTGAAAGAGTCTTTCTGGTGTCAGGCTGAACTTTATCCCAGCAGTTGTTTAGACATCTACCAAATAACAAATTATTCTCCAAAAGTAGAACAGCAGAGAAGTACATTTGATGTCGTCATTTTTAAAGCCACTTGCAGACTTTTCACTGCAGTGGAGAAACTACAGAGAGAAGATGGGAATAAATAATGTGAATGTACTGGTTTTTAACGTTACACTGATGGTCATTAGTGGCCTGCAAGTGTGAATTTGTATAAATTTATTAGCACATCAGTGCAAAAACAAAATGAAAGACTTAAGAATTATAGTTGTGTTTGTTTAATTATTATGTTAGCATGGCTTTACAGATTTAAAACACCCCACAATCCTTTTTAACAGGCAAAAAAAAAAAGGTTTTCAAATGTACAGCTGATTAAGAAGGCAAAGTGCCTTTTCTAATGGTTAATATGACCTCTTTCCCCAAATAAGACACACACCCGAGAAGAATGGCACGACGACGAGCAGACGCGCATGCAGTTACTGAAACCAGTTTGCTTTAATCTCTTAAGAGTTTCTGAACCAAAGATTACTGCCTCCGCAACCGTAAATGCTTATAACAAGAATCCCACAAACCCATTACATACTGAAGACCTTTAACCTGTGTGCCAGCAGCAATCTGAATATTTTCCATCTTGGACAGTTGCAAGACAAAGGCCTAATCTGTGATCTCTTTTACTGCTAGGGGCCCACCTACTTCACCCACACAAACTCAAGCCTTTGAGTCTTATTGAAATCTACTGTTCTACTAAAAAAACCTAGGGATTATAAATAATAAGGACCGTTTGGAAAAAGTGTTTAAGATTTCCCTCCCAGCTGAAACAGGAGCAACGGGTGACGCTATGTCGCATTAATCTGCGCAGTGCCGTTCACCTGCGTATTTAACGCACTTTAAAACATTTTAAAAGCGATTTTAAGAACATAAACTACGTATACACTCCAAATACAAACATTATCCTAATGTTTTAGTCTAAATAAACGTGCTTCATAGAGGGAGTGGCCGGCGCTGCTACGCCCGGGCAAAAAAAAAAAAAGTGTTAGGATTCCTAGCGGCAGCACTGTGAACTGCACCCCCGCACACAGGCGCGTTTGACTTTGATAACTAAAACGCTTGCAGACACAAGTCACTGATCTGATTAAGGCACATAGCCCTCCAACGGATCCCTGAATGCAACACCGTGCAACGGTCATCCCATAGACTGCGATTTATTGTTAGGCTTTAGGCCTAATAATACTCATTTCAAAATCGCGTGAAGCATTTTATCATATTATCTAACTAATGACGGCGAAGAGTCTTTGTGAAGAGTCGGCGAAGAGTGTTTGCGTAGAAATAACGCTGCTACATAAGTACAGGATAACGGGGCTCAGCCTAAAGACCAGTCTCAGAGCTTCTGCGCACCGCTAGCGCAGGGCTACAGACATCGCTTACAAGTTAGAAGCAGCCTACAACTCGGAGCCGCAGTTCTATAGTCTGTTTGCAATCACAGGTAAACGCCAGGTATAGCGTGAAAACATCCGTTTAGGTGCTTGTTGGTGCATTACTATTTTACGAGCTCGCTCCGAATTAATTCAGCCGTATGTTTGCAGCCCCAAAGCAGACCTCACAACGCACTGTCCAAAATATCTGAAGTGAAGTGCACAAAGATAAAGGCTAGCTGGAGCCCGAATCCACATAAAGCCAGTCCTCATCAGCGCACAGCTGTACTGTCAGACCCACTCCTGCATTCCGCAGAGCCAAGTTTCGGAAAGTTCGGACCTACCTCAAGAAAAATCTTCGGGATTGGACGGATGGTGTCGAATAATGCAAAGGTGCATCAAGCGTACATCCCGACCGAGCGGCGAGAATGAGAGCGAGCAGGACTAATTCCGGACGAAAGGAGCGGGTCCTGCGCCTCTTCTCAAAGCCTCCCCCTCTCGCGGATCACAACCCCCCCACCTTCGGCACGCGGGCGGGTAGGAGCGCCTGCGGGGATTTCATCACGCGCCAGCCGCTGCTGCTTCTGCCCGCGTGGCGACGCTGTGCATCTACACAGGCGAAAAGCTTCCGCCCGTCCCCGGTTTCGCAGGGCGTGAGGGGTGCCGCCGTGCCGTGGAGGCGCGCCTCGCCGCGCCGGTGGAAATGTGCGGGCGCACGTTCGTGTGCAGTGTTTTTGGAAACGCGACGGACAGCAAGACAATCCAAGCTTCGTTAGTATTCACGAAAACAAAGACTTCGGCGTCATTAGATAATGTGATAATATTCTTCTGAGGTAGTTTGGCCGGCGATTACACAATTGTCTGCGATTAAAATAAACGCCACCTGTTGATGACTTTATAATGGCAGTGTGATGAAAACTGTACTCACAACGGTTCTTGTGTTCTTTGAAATATCTTTATGGGAACGTCACGACCTATTTTCACTCTTAGGGCTCACACATTACAATAAAGACTTTGTTGGAGAACATATAGTCAGTGTATGGGTCTAGTTGGTGGATGTGTTAAAGTTAGGCCGTATCCATGGCAGATAGTACCGTCATGTTTCCCTTACCGTTGCCATGGAGAACAGAAAAGCAGTGTATTTCCGGCAGTAACGCTGTGACCCCTCTGACCCACAGCTCAGCAAAACTTAGACACAGCAGATAAAACAAAAATACCAAAGCCACAGCAGCTCCTACTCTGTCTGAAGACAAAAATGACTCTAAAATCCTAAAATTTGTGATGTGAGCAAGGACAGTATTTTAGTATTGGACTTACATTCACCGGACTGTTTGTACTGTTATGATATACCAGAAAAATGGTGGCTCAAATATTCCTGGCATTCGATTGTATTTTCTTGGGACTTTTGTACAGGATGTGCCTACGAGTTCCAATGAAAAGATGAAATGGTCATTAAACAGAACTTTCACTGGTGTTTCTTTGAAAAATGTCAGTGAATGCATTATAAAAGAACCTGAAGGTTTCTTTTTTCAATCACATTTTAATATATTTGTGAAACGATTTAGGACCCATAAGTGTAATGCAAATATGGACACAAACACACACACACACACACACACACACACATCATCATCATCATCATCATCATCATCATCTCTGTGTGCATGCACAGCCTCCCCATCCTATGTTCATTATCCAACATCTGCATTGATGTCATGTTGCTTTGGCCATATGGGGGGAATTGCCCCTCTGTCGAAAAACTGAGGGGTCTGGGAAAAAAGAGAGAGAGAGGCGGATTGCGGAAGTGACAACAGCCTACCTAATTCGGCAGACGGCGGGGTCTGCACGATGAAGGGCACTCTGCAGAAACGTGCTCTGCAGCACGCATGTTTGAGCACCTGCATGGGCTGCATGGGCCGGTGTAGCTCAGCTCCTGCAGGGCACAGTGTCAGTTTCCACACCATTCCTACTGGTCATAGATAGTACTCCTGCTGACCGAGGCACAGCGGAGCTAAGTGGAATCATTCCCATTGTCTGCGGTATGTGAAGTCACCCAGGTTTGGAAATGTTTCTTGTGGGACAAACCATGATAATTAAATGCACTTAGCTGAAACTGTTTTATTAGTCATCTGATCCAAATAAAACGTTAAATGGCAAAGCGTGGATCAGCCTGGAACTTTGTGGTAGGTCTATTTGTTAACTAATCACGAGCTAGAATGCCTCTTCATAACACACACACACACACATGATACACTCCCTTTTTACTAAGACCGTCATACATTCAGCACCCCCGCTCATAAATCCCCATAGCCACACACACACACACACACTCACACACTCACACACACGCACACACTTACACACATACACACTCACACTCACACACACACACACACACACACACAGGAAATCACTTTTTGCTGTCTTCTTTAGTCCTGTTTCTTTGCCTTATAGTGTATATGTGGGGGTGTGTGTTCAGTTAGTTGTCAGCACTGAGCTTTGTCCATGCAGCTGCACGTTCACTGCTCACACCACTGTGGTGTGCAGCCAGTTAGGTCAGGGTCTCTATCATACTAATGCCTCATCCCGATTTTCTTCTTCCTCGATGTCTGTGTTTTCCCCTCGACACAGTTGTCGGAAACATTCTTCATAAACCGCCACAATACAGAAACCAAGCCACGGCTAGTCATGCATCATAGTTTAGTCTTCACTTTCTCAAAGAGAGGAAAAGATCTGGCCAAACGGGTTCAGATAGCGTCCCTATCTCACTAATGCAGGGCTGTGTAGCGGAGGAGGAGATGACTCCCAGTCCTGCTTCGACAGCTGACGGAGAAAAGTCTGCAGTGCGTTTGTGCGTTTTCCTGTGTTGGCTAGGGCCACATTATTTTCTTAAAAAGGAGTGAGGGAGAGAGAGGGGTGAGGAGAAGAGAGAAAGAGAGAGAGAGAGGGAGTGTGTCTGCTTTGTCTCTAGGGCCAAGGATGACTCACTCTGAAGGAATGACTGCGCTTTCCTCTCTCTGCTACAGACTCATGAGCTAAAATCTCACTGCAAAAACTAAAAATGTGTTTCTACGCATAAATTATCACAGTAGTGCCACTGATTAAAAAAAATACACTACTTGGCTTGGGCTTGGACATTTGTAAAGCTGCTTTTTGAAAACATCTGTTGTAAAAAGCACTGTATAAATAAATTTGATTTGATTTGACTTCCAAACACTGCTCAGTCTCTTATGCGATTAAGAGCAGAAATATTCTACCATCAAACTTCGGCATAGTTGAGTTTTACAAGTGTTTGTATTTGTTTTCTATTACTGATCCAAAACACAGCGAATGGGCCACAGTAATTGCTCATTACTCTTCACATTTGGCCATAATTAGTATGTTATGGTAGAAATACTAACCCTTAACAAATGTTACCAAACATGACACTAGCCTCTTTTAATATAATTAAACAAAAATATTTAGGCAAAGCCATTATAAGTGATTAATTAATTGGTAATAAATTGTTTATTATAGATAATTGCTTAATTATATGTTTCTGTAAAATAAAGTAGGCCAGGTGAAATATGAACTGCAGTCATTTAATATGATAAAAAGACAAATTTGGAATTTCAAAATAAAGGGTACTTCTCAGAGTAGGCTGCTATATTCTGTCTCCAGCTGCCATAGCCCGAGCCAGAAAGCTTACTCGGTGAAGCAGCTTGCAACATATCCAAATTGGCAGACATATTTATAGACACACACACAAAAAAAAACCTATGGCAAGGTACTCTTTCTAAGAGAAATTGGTTATCAGAAATAGCTTCTTTGTTCAGTAAACAACACCAAACTGATCATTTGCACATGCAAGATTCCATTGTACTACTGCATATACTTTTTTTCACATTTTAGAGAGGAAGATACCAAGTCAAAAACAGCTCATATTTACTGGTAATCCATATATTTTATAATTGTTGTTTTTACTCATTCTCACCACCACAATTCCTACAACAAATGTTGGTCCAGTTTCTAGTACCCTGTTCCCTTACGACATCATGGCCAGGGATCACCACAGATGACTGCGACAGATGTGCCGAAGTGGAGAAGCCGTGAGGAGGTTCTCAAAACCAGGGCCTTATGGGAAAACAAAGGGCTAATCCAAAGCCATCACAGAAAAAACAGACGAAGGACAAGTACAGGTAAGGGAGCAGATTCAGTAGACAACATAGGTCAACATGAAGAAAACCATAAAACGGGTGAACAAAGTCCTGGAAAAACAGAACGGCTTGGAAACACTAGTATAACCTGAGTGAGACTTTACAATGAACATGACAAACAGGGGGGTTAATATACATAGGTAGCGACAGACAACAGATGGAACCCATACTCAGGGGATTGGGAATGAACTGGAGGATTATGGGGAATGTAGTTTGTGGTGTCATGGCAGGTGTGGTGTGAGGGGCAGATGTGACAGCAAGGTTTTTCCTTATCTACTTTGGAAGGTAAGAGATCAGGTCGAACGTACCCTGAGAAGAACGTACCCTGAGAAGAAAGACAGGATACCCAATGAGATGTCACAGCCATGTTGGTCCTTTCCCAGACCTGCCTGACACTTTTAACCAAAGTGACTTACAATTCTGACTTAACACGACTTGAGCAACTAAGGGTTAAAGGCCTTGCTCAGGGGCCCAACAGTGGCAACCTGGCTGAGGTGGGGCTGTGGTGTGGTGTGTACAAAAACCTTCATTACATCTCGTCACTCCAAGCAGGCTATAATGTCCCGTTTAAGGAGGAATTACTTCCATATGGCTACTCTACTGTACAGACCTGATTGGTGGAGTCCTGCACTGATGATTGTCCTTCTGGAAGGTTCTCTCATCTCTGCAAAGGAACTCTGGATCTCATACATCTCATGACCATTGGGTTCTTGGGCTTTTTCTTCAGGGTTGCCCGACTGACCAAGGCCCTTTGTCCCTGGTTACTCAGTTTGGCTGAGTGACCAGACTGTTCATTGTTCTAAAAGTCTTCCATTTAGAATCAATGGAGCATACCATCCTCTTGGGCATTATTAATGCTGCAGAAATGTTCTTATAGCGTTCCCCAGATATGAGCCTTGACACCACCCTGTGTTGCAGGTCTGTGTACAGTTCTCTCGATCTCATACTCTGGAAATACACCATCAACTGTGAGACCTTATATAGTCAGGTGTTCCTTTCCTAATTATGCACAATTAGTTCGGTTAGGCACAGGTTGGTTCCCGTTAAGATGTAGAAGCACTTTGAGGAACTTTGATAGAAGTAGGATCTACCAGAACTCAACTGTGAATGTCAAAGGGTCTGCATGCTTATGTAAATGTGGTAATACAGTCTTCTATTTTTAATAAAGTCACAAAACATTCCCAAAAAACTATTTTTGCTTTGTCACTGTGGAGTACTCTGTGTAGATTGATGAGGGGGAAAATAGCTAAATCCATTTTAAGATGCGTAACAAACCATGTAAAAGGTCTGAAAACTTTCCATATGCACTGTACATAAATAACCCCACAACAAACGCACACACAAGCCCACATGCACATCCACGCACGCACACACACACACACACACACACACACACACACACACACACACACACACACACACACACACACTCCGTACTTTCCAATTAGGGATTCCTTTTTCTCAGAGGAACAGAACTGCAGAACAGTGTGTCCATTTGAAAATGCCATATAGTCAGAGGGAAAAAATCACTCACTTGTAGTTTATGATAGAACTGAGCACAGTAAGGAGCCTGTGTGGAATGAGTACAGTACAAATGCTGTGAAAGGATCCTTCCATCGAGTCACCCTTTCATGCAAACTTGCTGTGGTTTGTCATTTGGTTGGTCAGTTGGCGGGCCATCCCTTCTGTGCCAATGGAAACACAGGACGTTCCTGACTTTGAGGCCTGTGAATGGGTTTCATGGCTGAGGGGAACTTTGCTGAATAAGAGTAGCCAACTGTGCCTAAGGAAAAGATTTGTTCCTGAGAACTGTTCGCAGTGTTTCAGTAATAGTGTCAGCACAGATATTCTCTGGGCTGAGGTTTAAACTTGGTCTCAGTCAAATAATTCAGATACACTTCTATGTGAATAACTGACTAAGTGTTAAGGTAAACCGCATAACTTTTATATATATACATATACATACATTCTCAGGCAGTCGTGCGCTGATAGCAGAGAGCCAACTTTTGACTGCGCAGTGTTCCCACATTTCACGGTGGGCTGGGGGAGTATTAAGCAGTTAACCTTCAGTCTGGATTCTTCATTTTGTGCTGTTGTGGTTTGCAGAGGCTTGCTCTGAGTAAACACACGCTGGGTAGGTTGGCCGGCGTCCCGCTAGGCCGAGACACCTTTATTCGAGCCTCCATCACGTGCTTCTTTCTCCTCCTCTCTCCTCACTCCCACTTAAATACTGCACAAGTCATTCCCAGTTACTAAGACATTTTAAATAACAAAGTCTCCATTTCCTGCAGCAACATGGTATGGAAACGCTTCTTTAATCTCTTCCTACAGCTCTTTCTTTTGTTCCACTTCTGCTCTCCTTGCATCGGTGCTTCGCTCCTTTCTGAAGGCTTGAAGCCCAGCTTGTGCTGATGGCCTCCATCCTGCAAGCCCTTATGGAGATCTCCTCCAGATGTTGGGTCTTGCTGTTCCAAGTTGCAGCAGCTGGGAGCTGTTAGCCGAGCATGTTCTGCCAAACAACCACCCCCTTCCTCTGAAAAACACTCCCTCCACATCCAGGCCTCGTTCAAACAGAACGTCAGTAAACCGTCCTCTTGGAACTGCCGTGGAGTTGCAAGTGGGAGCACATGATCGCATTTGTGAAGGGTTTTGGTTCACACTGTGCACATAAATGAACATCTAAACTTTATCACCCTGATTTTAGAATTTCATATTTAACATGTTTGTCAAAACAAAACACGAAGTTCCCAAAATTAAGAAGTGTTAACCTATGTCATCACTGTAAACACATTTTGTCATTTTTATGGTGTTTTTTGTTGTGTTGTTGAGCTTGTTAAGTAGGAATGCTTGGCCAAGTAACTAAGGAGATTTTACCTTACTAAGATCTAAATTTGCATAACAGCAAAAGCAAAGTACAAGGTATCAAGTCTGGATTAGACCCATTCCGAAATAATTATAGTCTTGGAAACAGTGAATTCTCAGGAAGATTGGTACTGTTTATTTGAGAGACTTCTCAGGAAGGCTCGTCAGCATTCATTTCACAGCTGCAGTTACATTCGAGTCTCCAAGATTTTGAGAATACAGCACTGGTCTGTGGCTCAATAGGGAATGAGAGCTTCCAGCTCTGCTGACTACAATGGAGCGCAAAGTCATTGGATGGATACAACCATTAAATGGTAATTATGGTTTGATTCTGAATTGACATCCTTTCCTATGTGGCAAATAGTGTTCTATTCATCTTAATGACTAAAGTAGTAGTCCTAAGACTGTGGACTACTGTGGTCTTGGAAGATATGTAAGGTTATTTGCTGTTGCTAAGATCACCAGGGCATTAAACTATGCCACTTATTTTTGATGCACAGGAGCAATGTTTTTTGGATCTTTCCATAAAAAGAAATAACTTCACAGAAAGGAGTTTGACAAGTCCAGAATTTCAGAAAGATGCCAAAGTTATCTTGAATATAATCCATAATCACAAACTCTACAGTACGAACCACAGGAGTGTTACAAACTCATGCTTATCAAAATGTCTGCTAACATCTGCTGTCATCTAAAGATGATTACAAGTTTCAGAGACTAAATATTTAAAACCCTTCATTGACATGAATTATCAGTCCGTCCTAGAAGAGCAAGAGTCCAGAAGTTGATTTGGTACAAATAAACCCCACAGAGCGTAGGGGGTACACAAATCAACCCCAGAGAGGTAGAGGGTACACAAATCAACCCCAGAGAGGGCAGGGGGGTACATGGAGTGCACGAAAGACCCCGGTTTTACATTTAAGGCATTTAGCTTTTATCCAAAGCGATTTACAATTATGACTGAACACAACTTGAGTAATTGAGGGTTAAGGGTCTTGCTCAGGGGCCCAACAGTGGCAACCTGGCAGAGGTGGGACTGGAACTGGCAACCTTCTGATTTCTAGTCCAACCACTGAGCCACCACTGTTTTCCAAGGATTCATTCACTCTAACCCTCTTCGTGCACATAATGCTTTGTTCTCATTTTGTTGCCCCCTAGAGGGCAGCTTTAGCGGCAGTGCCACCTGCTTCGCTCTCATGCCGAGTGACGGCATCGATAACCGCCACATGTTCATGCTTCACAGTCCATTTTCAGACTTCCTCATCTCTCTTGTGCATGAACTTATGATGCTGTAACCCACCTGGCTAAGATATCAGCGACCTACTCACAAAAACAGTTTCCACGGAAGGGCAGATGATGAATTGGAAGGAATTTTGATTCCTATGTGGTTCGCCCAAGGTAAACAGTCACTCTGCACTTCGGCCTCCTACACACTGCTTCACTTCTGTCCCAACCTAAGTGATTAGTCCTGCGCTGTACTGTGCAACCTGGCGCTGAATAGCATTATCATTAGAACGTCTATAAAGCTCTAGATTTCATGATCATTTGTTTTGCTTTAGGGGGTTCTGGGCAAAAACAGCATTAAAAACAGAGCTAAATCTTACGCTTTGTTACAACTCGTGTTTCTTTAGAGGAAAAGCAGTGCTAGCCAAAGGCTGGGTGCAAGTAGATAGAGAGCTGCTCTCACTGCTATGTGCTGATGCCTGTTAAAGGATTGAATCTATAGGCATGTACTTCTTAGATATTAGAGGACCTGCATTCTGCTGTTCTTTAACTGGATAAAATATCATATTCATTGAATTTTTACACTAATGATAATTTAAACAATAAGGATTATGTTTTTGTGTTGAATATATATTGTATGTATTGAATGTATTTTTGCGTGCATGTATACAATAAGGACTTGTGCATGTGCTACATTTTCATAGTTGTTTTAAAGACATATTGTTCTTTTTTGACATAAGCAATATTTTTCTCGGTTCTTCACAAATTGTTGTTTTGCTGTTTCATGTGTCAACAGTGGTACTTAAACTGACTCCTATCCAAAATTGCACTCAGTTTATCATTTCCTGATACGCCCTCTGAGCGAAGACGCAAGGCCAACCTGGCGCTTCTCGTGGATGCTTAAATCTCCCGTCTTGGTCCTTACCACCATTAAAACTCCACATAATACAAGGATGTTCTAATTCAGTCTTTACAATAATAAACTAATAGGAATCAGTAGAAAAGATAAAGCAATTATGTCACGACTTCACTGTTTTCAATTAAACACGCAATTGCTTTTGCAAAAGTCTTTCCGACTCCTATGATATGTGGAGAAAATCTCGTGACCAAATGCATCATAACAGTCTATCACCATACTACTACCATACAAACCAATGTGGAATACGTGATTTTCGTAACATAAGTGGAATGTTTGAATTCAAGATTGCCCATTTTGTAGCATTCTCGTGTGCTGCTGATCACAACACAAGCCCACAAGTTCCAGCTACAATGACATTTCTCACTCTCACTCATTCAGCCTTCAATATCTAGTAAAAGCACTAGATACTGTATAACAAGGCATCCGAATTTCAACTGAGCTGCAATGGACAAATACACAATGCATTTTTAAACTTTTAATCAAATGACACTAAGCGAGAAAAGTTTCTAAATTTGTTCTGTGGGTTTAAATTGTGCCATATGAGACGTGGTCGTATTGGGGTGAAGCATTCTTTATTGAAAATACTTCCATCGGTTTCAAATACAATTATGACACGTATACATTTTTACACAGTCCTAGTGGTAAAAACGTTTTGGATAAAAACACAAATACACATTCGAAACAACTTTGTTTTCGTATTTAAGTGAAAAGAGGAGCCTGAGTGTATATTGTTAGCACCAAATTCACGTTCAAGTGACAAAGTGGAGTTTTAAATTGGGATTAAGAGTAAAATAAGGATGGTTTTACCCACCCTTCAGAAAGATGAGCACTTTAGGAAGGCCGCAGTTTCTTCAGCATTTTCCGGGACGATGACTCAGTGTACACATTATCTCACAGAGAGACGCTCCGCTATTGACCAGCAAACACAAACCTTATCTGTACATAAAACTCTGGACAATTTGTTGACTAAAAGCTCATTTTTAAGTTTAATATGTGGTCATAATGTCAAGAGGATTCATACAATCCAAGAACCAAAATAAACTAAGGACCAACAAAAGACTTTGAACTATGGCGTGACTGTGAGATTACATTCATTAATCTTTATACCTTCCTAAGACATAAAAGACATACAATTGGTCACCATCGCTACTCGACAGATCCACTGTCTGTCTCTTAAAGATAATTCAGAACTACACAAAACCCTAAATGATGTAATCGAGATATGAAATAAGCCCGTTTTCAACTGCCCCGCCCACACTGTACTTTGGAATGTTCCACTCCCTTCCATCGCACCCACTTCCTGGTTGGCTTTACCTACAGTCCCTGTCACTCAGACAAGGGAAATCTTTCGGGACACAGTTTGGTAAAAGACACCCCTGAGCATGGCGCGGTAGTCAGGGGCCTTGAAGAGATGGCGGTAGGTGTACGCGTTGTCGTAGAACTGCCCCAGACTCACCAGAGTACGCAGGTGGGCTTCGTTCACCTGAGGCCCAACGGCCAGAACGTAAAGCTCAATGCCGCTGGTATGAACCTGCTTACCCGCCTCCTCCATCTGCACGGTGTTGACGCCCTGCGAGCGGCCGTCCGAAAACAGCAGGAGCTTCTTCCTGTTCCTGCTGCCCTGAAAGCGTTCGATGGCGAAGCTGAGTGCGTTCGTCACCTGCGTGCCTGCATTCTGAAACTGGGCCTCCTGGATCTGGGCAGCCAGCTCGGTGGCGTTGGTGGAGAAGTCGGCTTCCATCTTAGCCTTGTTGCTGTACTGGCCGACGGCGACGCGCACCTGCACGTTTCCTTTCCTCTCTGCTGACAGGAAGCGTTTGGCCAGCATCTCACTGAAGTCTTGTGTCAGTTTGAAGTTCTTGGCACCCACACTAGCCGAGCTGTCCATCATAATGAGGACATCTGTGGGTTCATCGAAGGAAACTGGAACAGAGATATTTGTTTGTTTTAATATTTTCACAATTTTAAAAACATTGTCAGGAGTTTTAAGGACAGCCATCTCAAAAGGTGCCCATGCTTGAAGTTAGAGTAAGCAATCGGTCAGTAACTGTTACTACAACTCTGATGTTGGCTCTCTGGGGAACATAAAGCCAACAGGAAAGCCAATATGTTTGAGTTTTATTCATTTTCAAATGCCCCACTTGTCCAAACAGGAAAGGGAATTTGGAGGATTCCAAATATTTATTTGGAAAACGTTTGGCAAACTGTTTGCGTTTTATCAACTTCAAAGGCAGACTGCTGCAATATCCAGGGAAAATCTAAAGAGTGTATGACATCATGAAACAATGAGATCATCGTACGCACACTTACTTGGACATGTGTAAGTGGGACACTTCTTGTCTGTGAAGAAAACAAGCAAGCAAACACGTTAGTTTCAAGCCACGTCAAAATGGCTTGCTGTCCAAAGCCGTACGGAGATCACGCGCTCCATATAGCGCCAACCTTCTCCGGGATTAGCACCTTACCCTCACACATCGATTCCGTCAGGTTTTGAAGGAAGCTGTCGTCCAGCAGCATACCAAAGTTGTCGAGGACAAAAGAGAATCCCTTCCTGGGGTCATCCATGCACACCACCTCATCGAGCTGCTCCGATTTCGGCTGCCTGCCTGCGTAGTCGACAACACCTACACCACCAACCTGCCACAGACAAACACACCACCTCATCATACACTCAATGGACATTTTTAATCGCAAAGAATAAAAATGAGACATTTTATTGGATTTAAAATATTTACTCCTGTGATATATTACTCTTACTTATACATGTAGGGACCATCTAATGTGAGTCTACTACCAATAACCTTTTATTTTATAATTTATCAAAACAATTACCCAGGCCATAATTATTAAGTAAGAATACATTATTTTAAACTGAAACAAACATTTTTCAGCTGTTTAAGAAATGGACGTTCCATTTACTTCTATTTTAAAACTGTTGTGATGCATTTTCTTCCTGTTGTAACAGATGTATGTTCCTAACGCAGAGGTGTCTGTTGTCATAAGGTGTTTGTTGACTACAGCAGGTGTGGACTATATGTAGTAGGATTCTTTGTGTGCTGCTAGCTTTTTAAGTCTGAAACAGGACATCTAGTGAAAAGCTGTTCGTAACATCACAAGAGCTTGGTGGAGTCGTTAAAGGTTGAGCTATTCTCCTGAGCACTCCAATCGCTTGCAAGCTACTGTGGCTCTTAGTCGGTTTTTGGATAATACTGTATATAGTGTAGGTGGAGGCGAAACAGGATGTTTTGCGAGGACGCTCATCATCGGCTGTCCAAGCAAAGCACATGCACAGCTGAAGAACCGCAGGTTCCAACGTCCCTGGATGGCCAACAATCAGACTGGCCACACCTACAGTTTTTCTTATCCATCTACCCCGTGTTGCACACTTACATTCACACCATCCAGCGCGACGCAGGGATTTGGACAGTGCGTGGGAATCAAAGCCATGATCTCACTGTTGCCCTCATGTCTAATACTCCAGTCTTTCCCCACCCTTACCTTCAGGCCTTGGCCACACAGCACGTTCAGGGGGATTTGGTCTTTGATGGTATCTGAGCGGCCATCAGTCAAGACGATCACCACGCTCTTCTCCTTCACAAGTCGATTGATCATGTTGGTCAGCGAATACTGGAGGGCTTCTCCCGTGTAGGTGGCTTCGGCAAGCCAGCGCAGCTCTTTCACAGCCCTGACGAGGAAACGACACGCAAAGACGCGTAGGTGAGCAAAGCGAAGGGGCGCCCGGAGAACGTTGCTCGTGTGGCACGGGGGTTCGTGCTCGACGTACTGCTTCAGGTCCATCAGGGTGCTGATATGGGGGTCACCGAGTCTCACAACTTCTTGAGAGTTGGCGCCGCTGTACTGGACCACGCCGATGCGGGACTCATTCGCACCAAACTGCAGTTAGGACAAGCATCGCTGAATATCTGCCGTCACAGCACCATAAACGCTTGTCTGTTTACAACTCAAATTCAGAACAAGCAGTGAAGGAGATTTACTTTCACTTGCTGATCCTTGATCAGTCTGTCGATCACGGTTATGATGAAGTCCTTGGCAATGGCAAAGTTGGAAGCACCGATACTCTCAGAACTGTCCACGATAAACACAACGTCGAGGGGTCCACACTTACACTCTAAACAAACACAAATCAGAAGACACAATTCCCATGACAACAGTTTCTATCAGTAGTGATCTGGAGCAGATGGGAGCGACAACAACTGCGATTCCAAACCAAATACAGTTCCTCTGCAGGCATTTCCTCCTCTCCACACTTCAAAGGGGAAGCATAGGCAGGCACTCACCACAACAAGCTGAAAGGCACAAAAAAAGAAAAGCCACAGGTATTCTGAATTTCCATTGGAGTGTGTGAAAGGAATAGCAATCAAAACTGGGATTTACACGAGGGATTCGGATCCGCATTACACATCAACGACAGTCTGGCCTGTGTGCCTGTGCTGTTGTTCTGCAACAGTTGGGTTATAACCCTTATACAGCTATTGCACTGGGGGAGTTATGCAGGGCAAAAATGTCTCGTATGTTCACAACAGTATGCTTGAGTCATTCACTCATTACCGCGTTATGTTTCCGGGGTTTTTGGTCTTTAAAAGGATCTCAATTATCAAACAAATTGTTGACACAGAATTAGAACTGTTTAAAAGCCTAAAAATGTTGTCCTTCTGCTAATAAACATTTTCGTTTTTTTTTTTTTTTTAAACTTTTAAAATCATTCTCCATTTGAAGAGTTCTATTTGAAATCAAGTCCTGTAATAGGAATTTGGTAAACTGGCTGTGCGCATATTCTTCTATTCCTCTCCTGGATCTGGGACTAAGATGAACAGGTTGCCCACTCTCCTGTGTTCACATGCATGCTGTCCAAGTCTACCCTGTGGTATTCGCTCGGCATGAATCAAATGAGAGTGCCTCTCTTTGGTAATGGGTAGATTGCCAAGAGTCACAGCCTACTCACAGCACATCTTCATGATGATATCCAGGATCTCGCAGTCCTACAACCAGCAAAAGACAGAAGAGTGAGACGTTTCGCAACTGGGGCTTGAATGGACATTTTCTGACACAAAATGGAGCCAGCAAAACCCATCATGTTTTTATTAAGAACTTTTGCACCACGGCCTGTGCAACTGTTCCCAATGATGTGGAATGACTGCAGGAAACATGCTCCTAAATCCCACAGCTCCAAGGATCGAAGGATAACAACATACATCATGCTAATATCCATGTTTGGCTTTGAATAGCACTGTGCCATCACACTTGGACAAACACACTTGGCCCTGGACAAACGTCGCTGCAGTAAGTTCCTGAAGGTCTTGCATGCTTGAGCCCTCAGGTTGATGGCACTTTATCAATGTCTGCGTTTAACAGTCCTGGGAGATGCCAGCGCATAAGGTCACTGACAGACACAGATATACTGCAATGTCATTATTATGCATAATTTTCAGGTTTGTGCTTTTCACCTTGCCTCTGCCATGACTGAGGCTAATTAGAACAATTACTGGTCTTGACATAGCAGTAAACAGTCAGAATGTGGGGGTTTTACCAGAAGAATCTGGCTGTTCACTTACATCAGCTCCTGGAGGCCCAGGGGGTCCTGGGGGTCCCTGGGGATGATAAAGTAGAGGAGAACAGTGACATACACAACCACTTCTCACACGAACAATTGCACAACAAATGCAACTCACTGTTTCCATTGTGAGTTGACCTGGACAGGAACTAGCACGCACTCGGGTCACTGTTTTCTTACCCAGGACTACACGGAAGGAACTCAGCCAGAGGACAGAGCTGAACCTCGAGGGAGATCCAGCTCCAAATAAGAGCATTTTTGAGGCTTAGGATTCTCCTCCCTACTGGACGCTGTCCAAAGGCAGAGACATGCATGGCGGAGTTCCTGCCCGAGAGCGGTCTGACGCACCTACCGCACTCGTAACTCATGGACACAGCTGGTCTCCAGCGCGGGAGTCATGCGGACCGTTTCACTCCTTACTGGCTGCACAGCATGGAGGAGCACAGAAGAGCTTCAATGGGGCACTCCCCGCTCGTGGGTGCAGCTACCTCCTGTCCGATGTTTACGTGAACAGTGTTGGGTTTACGCACCCTGTTCTGTTTGTGCATAACGGCTCCTTAAAGCGCTTGACCGCACAGGTCAAACGTGGTCAAGTTTGTTGTGAACAAAAACCTTGCTTTTCTGTTCAGCTTTTTATGTGACACCCTTGAAATATGTGAGGAAGATTTGTTGACTAGACTCTGCTGTGTTCTTCCAAACTCGTGGTGTGGAAGAGTGTTTTTACCCATCCAGAACTCTGTGTTCATCCAACGCTACAGGGTTTTCTTCCATGAACTTTTATTTGACAATGTGACAGTAATTTGACTGCAACCAAGGTCTTCTCCGTTTACTGTTGTATGAATAAATGTCCAGACGTCATGGTATATAAATTGAAATACATAAAATGTGATAAAATTGTCATAAACCCACTTGTATGTAAGTATTTAGATGTTCGCAGGAGCAGTTATATGAAACAGCGGCCAGTAGTTGCACATGAAACGTTTGCGAGAATACTTGCGTCCCGATTTCCCCAACTTTCTCCTTGCAGCACAGTGTAATTACAGAAAGCATTCATTTAATTGTCCCAGTACTGTGGGAACACTGATTTAAATAAGATAGGACTTCTGGACCTACGGCACACTGTGGAGTGCAATAAAGCTGGGCTGTGACTAAGGAAGGGACAAGGCTGGGTAAATGTTTTGGTTCTGTACTCACGGCTTTCCCTTCAGGCCCTCGGTGTCCTTTTGCTCCTTTAGGCCCAGGTCGTCCAGGTTCATCATTCTGTGGACCACAAGGTACCTTCAATCACTCTCAAGTTCATAGGCAGTTCAACCAGTGTTGGATGGTGAATGAAAACCTTAATACTTAAATACTTAATCATGGAGCAGTGTAACCTCAGTATGTAAATCTAATCTATTATAGTGGTCCAGTGTAACCTCAGTATGTAAATCTAATCTATTATAGTGGTCCAGTGTAACCTCAGTATGTAAATATAATCCATTATAGTGGTATAGAGTGTGATCTCAGTATGTAAATATAATCTAAAGATGATGTCTGTCTGTAAAGCGTCCTTGAGTCTGAGAAAGGCACTATATAAATGTACAGTGGTACAGTGTGATCTTGATATGTAAATATAATCCATTGTAGTGGTACAGTGTAATCTCAGTGTGTACGTATAATCTGATGCAGTGCTGCAGTGCTTCTGGGCCTTAGTTGGATTATCCACACAAACTCATCCCTCGGGGAAGGGATGAATGCAGAATAACACATTTTTATAAATGTCACAAGATAAAAACAAACCTTTTCCTTCAAATATGCTGGCATGCATTCGCATGACTACAAATCTGAATCATTGCTGCATTTGCTCAGTACCACTTCAGAAAATATCAAGTCAACAAAATGTTTACAGTATTCCATTAATATAGCTCATGTCAGCACTAAATTCGATCCATGTGTTTAAGACAAAAATTATTTTCTAAAACTCTCACCCATATTTCCTTGAATTATCTGCTTTTGCATCTGTAGTAATTTTTTGTTCATGTCAGGTTGTTGTCAGAGCGGTACAGTAATACAGCCACGTCAAACATGTCTCATGTCCATTCCATCACTTCCACACTTCAAAGCTGACCAGTGCAACAGTCACATAACACAGCGTCTCTCAGCGGGGACATGAAGACCTGGACCTGTCTGGCAGGCTTCTTTTGCCTGGCTGTAATGAACTTGACAGATATCAGGATGTGTGAGGCCCCCTGAGCCAGGGAGAGGCTGCACTAGCTGCTTATAAGCACACAAAAACATTTCCAAATAGTCGTCGGGAGCGAGAAGGCAGAGCCCGACGTAGGAGAAAGCCCAGATCTAGACGGAGGACTCACGGTCATGAGCGACAGAGTGCAGATGTTAGAGAGGCTTAGATTTAGACCATTTCACAAAGAGACAGGCAACATGGATTCCTGGGTGGCTAGAGCGCAGGAACGTCAGCAGCAAGATGAACCAGCACTTTCCACTTTTCCCATGAATGACTAACGTTTATCTGCTGAGAGTTTGCAGCCTGTACTGTAAGACAGTGCTTGTTTCCATTACCATCTTTGGAACAGACATGGCTAACAGCGAGGACGCATCAGACAGGAGCTGATGGAAGTGGACCTTCCAGTGTCCGCTGTGACTTCTGAGACGCCCGTGAGATAATCGCGGTTTGAAAGGAAAAAGAGAAGCGTGACCTGATTTTGCTGCATCACAGATGTAGTGAGCGAGAGAGCCAGAAACCCTTCCGCCACCTTGATTCTGTGAACCTGCAGAGAAATTCTGAGCAGCCCTGCTAGGCAGGCTAAACTGCTGAAATCCACAATATGAATGTCAGCCACAGCAGAAACTGTAGGACCCAATTTCCTTTATCCTCCTGTACTGCACAGATATGCAGATGCCCACTGAAAATGGGCAGCAGTAGCTCAGTGGTTCAGGTACTCTGTTAGTAATCAGAAAGTTGCGTGTTCAAGTCCCGACAACACCAGATTGCCACTGTCGGGCCACTGCACAAGACCCCTAACCCTCAATTGTCTAAGATCAGCTGGTTAAATGCCATAAATGTAATAAAATTGAGAGTTTTCTGAGAAAGACTTTTCTACTGCACATCCACCATGTGTGCAAAATGGTGCCAGATATCCCTTTACACAGTCTTGCAGTGAATGGTCACAAAGAAGCGCAGCCCCCACAGGGCTGCAGGAATGCCAAGGCTCTGAATCAAACGGAATCTGGGAAGATATCAGCATCATGGATGAGACTTCCAACAACTAGCTAAGGATCGCGCATCCAATTCCCGCAGTTTGTCTTTGCTTTACGCTGTTTATTTGAACTGCATTGTCAGCCACTTTGGCCTTTATGATCCACTGAGTGAAAGGAGAAGGCATCATTTACTACAAAAGGCCTTTGGCAGACTTACTATCCATGTAAAAGCATGTTGTAAAATCTTAATCTACATTTATTGTAATTTCAAAGTTTATGTGCATATTTTCCACAGTCAACACAATATATGTGTGCACAACTAAGTGTGCCCCAAATGCTTTCATTGCTGGCCTTTCTGGCCCAAAACATGATCCTTACAGGCAGTGAGGATGCAGGGCATCCTCGGCCTGTAAGGCTGAGCTAAAGGACGGCGCTAAACGTTACAGCAAGTCACATCCTGCTATGGGAAACACCTGGAAGGAAGCCATGTTGTAAATGCCCCTCCCCCGCCCCCCGGCACATCCAGCACAGACGTCTTTGCTTTTCAGTGCTCTCCACTGTTCTCCTGGTTTTTACCTTTAACTACCACAACATTCCTCGCTTTATACGGGGCCAAAGGCTCCACGATCCTTCTGATGTCATATGGTTTTATTTTGTCCTGTCAAAAACCAGTGTGGTTCAACCCACAAGTCATAGACTCGCACAGATGTGGGAGAGAGGAAGTTTCGGGGAGACAAAGCAGGAGCCTCCTGACGGCTCGGGACCGAAGACGAGCACAGCGCATGGACAGAAGACCTTTGGGAACAGCAAAAGCTGTGTCCGAGACTCCAGTTTCTCTCTCCCGTCCTTCACACACTCTGGACTGTGCAGTCAATGAGTACAGTTCAATAATACTCAATATATAAACCACTGGGGACTTAAAACATGTCTACAAAATGTGGTGCAGATGACAATGTTACAAACTTGCATATCACCACTTGTGTGTTTAAAAGCAACTAAACACGCCTCCAGATTGCCACGGGGTATCAAAAGAAGGTGGTTTTTAAAACATTTTATGAGTTCAAATCAAAGCCAGACTTGCGTCTCAAAATACAGGCTAACAGGGCTGCGACGCTGTCTGGATCGGTTCCTTCCGTTAAACCATGAAGGGATGGTATGGGCTCCAGGTGCAAGTCAGGTCTTTGTGATGTCACAGCGGAGCAGAATCTGAACCGTGACATCACCGAGGCGAGATGGGCCGGTTTCATGGGGAAGCCCGTCCTTCTGAGAGCAACCCTACCCCAACGCCATTCCCCATGACATCTATAGAGGGAAACGGAGAACACAAGGAGGAGGAAACCCGAGGAGCGCGTCTTTAAGGAGGTCACGCTCTGCACTCGCAGCGGACTGTGTGCAAGGGAACAACGCAGGACGTGTCGCGCACAAGCACACTGCCCGAACGGTCAAAGCCATCGGCTGTATAAAGCACGTAAACGAGCATCTCCCCAGGGAAGCCCCGTACAACTTGCCTGCGACATATACATGACTACACCATACGGCCACCCTGCCAGGTTCAGCCTGTTTCACGCTCAGCCCTTTCCACTCCCAGCTTTGCTAAAATGAACTAAAAAGCTTTCAGTAGTTTGGGGAACTTTCCTGGGAGATGGGGCTGTTCGTTCCTTGGACTAAATCCTTCACTTTTCCATTCTTGTAAACACAGACAAGGAGAAGAATCCCCGTAACTTAGTGCTATTTAATCGAGTGTTTATTCCTTTCGGAAAGCAATTATGAGCCCACCCCTTTCTAAACACAACTCCTAAAGAGGAGCAAATCTGAGGAGCGTGTCTTTAAGGAGGTCACGCGCCGCACTCGCAGTGGACTGTGTCTGCGATGACGGCAAAGCCCGCAGAGCTTGAACTTGTGAACGGGGGACCAGAAGCAAAAGTTATAAATACACGATACATGCACCAGGTGTTTGGTTACGTTCCATTTATACTAATGACTAGAAACTAGAGCACAATAGGGACAAAAATCTATTGTGATTATACGGCCATGCACTGTGATTGCAACTTAATCGAAACACAAGTGTGAACCCTTGACTGGACATTGGTAATAACTGCATTATGTGGAACTAATGTTGGCTGTATAAATGTAATTCAGGGGTTTCACAGCACACGTTAGAACTGTCGCAGGTCTCGTTTGCATATTTTAGCATATTGAGACATTAGTGTTGCAGTCTTGTTTAACAAATAATTAACAAATGTTATCTGCTAGAAATACACGCATTCGGTAACATATGCTGAAAGCATCCTCGGGTTCAAATTTTCTGTGTGTGTGTGTCTAATGTTCTGTGTGTGTCCAGGGAAGCTTCTTGGCTGCATGCATTTTTCTTCAGAATTGAGTTTTTACTAGCAGAATGACTCACTGCTTCTGCCATCATTTTACATACTTTCTTCCATTTTTCCTTTTGGTCAGTTGCTATATCTACTCCGTGCCAGCTCTGCGGTTTCCAAAAGAGGGCAGCGCTCCCAACTGGCCTTCTCCTCTGCTTTTCACAGCTAAAGTCTCTCCTGGGTCTTCTGTTCCACGTAAGGTCTGAGCTCATAGCAGAAGTTCTCTCTCATGCAGCCTGGGTTAAAAACACTAATCCCACCAATTCAATCGTACAACTTCCTGCCTCACAGCAGCAGTGCATGCTGGATAGCTCTGCTGTGTCTCCAAAGTACACTGGCCGTGCACATACTGTTTTGAGAGGCCCAAGGATCCATCTGTCAGATAGGAAGTGTAGAGGAGCCATTACAGGCTTGAGTGCAGCTGAGGGGTTTGGCATCAGAGCAGAGCAATCTTGACGGAAAGTGCACAGCACGGAGAAATCACCAAAACCTGCTGCAGGCACTCGAAACCTCTCTTCAATTAATTTATACAACTGCTTCTTTAGCTGAAATATTAAAAGCTCTTTTGGGCTTAAATTTATACTTCCCGCTTATCGGTGTGTATGGAGTTGTTCAATGTTGCTTGTTTTGTTTTTTTTAAAGGCCCCCAGAATGTTTTTTACATTAATACATCATCAAAAATCACACCAATGTAAGGCCCAAAAATCACACCAATGTAGGGCCATTGTGTCTAAACCTCCCCCCCCCAATGCTCTTCACATAAAACAAATAAAAAAATTTCCACTTTCTGTGCTTTCTTGTATCCATGACAACAACATACACACAGCTGCTGGATCTGAAAGCTGGAGTCAGTGACCAGATGGTTATCAGACAGACAAGCTGAGAAACGCTGTGAGTCTGACACTTTACTGTGTGTCAGCAGACAGGACAGTCAGATGAGGCAGACCACAGGAATAAGAAACAGATGTCAACACAAGTATCAAAATGAGGGGGGAAAAAAGAGGGGGCGTGGCTGAGTGGGTGGGCGTGGCTGAGTGGGTGGGCGTGGCTGAGTGGGTGGGCGGGGCTGAGTGGGTGGGCGGTTGAAAGGCTACTGGAAGGCTAGACAGGAAGCTCGAAGAGAAAACAGCGATCAGCTACAGCTCGACTAAAATAGCTGGGCTTGTGTTCAAAACAAGGACTCACATCTGGTCCAGGGTCTCCCGGTTCTCCGTCATCTCCCTTAGGTCCCGGGGTGCCCCTGCTTCCCTGAAAATGGCAGCGACAAATCTTACTCTTAGAGCCTTTCCTCAACCCAGGTCTTCACGGGCTTGGGTTATAGTTCCATGGGTCAGATTCACAATCAAAAAACCTCAGACACACTCGTCTGTGTGTGACGTCCAAAACACTCTCTTTACTTGATATCAGTGAGCAGCACTATTAAAAAGTACAACATTCATAAATATGATGAAAGTGAACATTTATCTTAGCTAGAGTGACTTACTGGCTCTCCAGAGTCCCCTCTGGGACCGGGATAACCCTGGAGCAGAGAAGGAGGATTACATCAGTCCACACACAGAAACAAGGTGTTTGCACAATATTAGGATTAAATAACTCATTCAAAAATGCCTTAGGGAACACTGGAATACCTGGAAACCATGGCAACCCTCTGTTCCATTTCCTGGGGTCCCATCGTCTCCCTATGGAGGAAACATTACTGCCATGTTGTAGAAACCCATTTGCTTTCATATCAGTTAGCCCTTATTTTCAGCTAGTTGGTGTGGACAGTGAACATGAGTAACTCACCCTCTCACCTAGCAGGCCTCTGTCTCCCGGGGCCCCTTTTATGCCTCTGGGCCCCTTGGGCCCCTAAGGCAGACAGAAGGGTCACACGGAGAATTTAGTTTAGTTCAGCCATCATTTAATAGGACCGCAAACCAGCGTTTTGCAACTCTTACCTCTGGACCTGGAGAACCCTCATCTCCACGGTAACCTGGAGATCCATCCCTTCCTGGCTCACCCTAAAGCACGGATAAAAATAAATAAATAAATAAATAAATAAATAGAAATTATTGCACAATAGCTCATAGGATTCTACTTCAAATCAACATGCTAGGGAAGTACCGACAGTTCAAGAGCGGCAACGGTCACACATTTGTTCCGTTCACATCTGTCTTCTGTAAAGTTTTTTTTTTAACAATTTCAACACGGAACATAAGTATCTAAGATGTAGTTCTGGATACATCTCACGTAATGGAATAAAATTTTAAGAGTTAACAGAGCAGCATTGTTGATATGTTTGGTCAAAAGTAAACAGGAAATAGTCAGAACTCAATTTGTGTACCCATAGAATAGTTACCAACAAGAACATCAAGTTCATTTACAACCCTAGAACAACATGGTGGAAGTTGCACATCTGAAAGCAATAGTTGAGATATCTGAACCAATTTACATGCCAATGTGTATTGACAGGCTTTGGGAAAGTAGAGAGCAGACAGAGAGCACCAAAATCCACACAAGCTCTGTGAGGCAAATTACAGGGTTGTCTGCCGTGTGACGCTCTACCGGCGCTGAGCACTTTGACTCACACACTAAAAATATTCTTGCGGTAAATGACTCAGTAATAATGACATTATTGTTTATTTTTATATGCAATATTAATCTATTGAAAGGGAGCCTTGAAACAAGGAAGATTAAACCTGCTAAAAGGAACATTTGGAACGAGCAGTCGCTTTTAGTCATGGGTTAAGAAACACGCCCGCATTTCCATGTCCTCCAAGGTTTGCTCTTTCCCACTCACTCCTACTGGAAAAGATTCCTCTGCCAGTGAATGTAAAAAAAAGAAAGAAACAGAAAACCGCTTTTCATTCAGTTGGTACCAGTGTCCATAAAACAAGTTTTGCATTTGTGAGTCGATGGCAACAGAACATACTTTCAAGGCTTAGTTATAAATCCTAACATCCGGGATGCATCCTAATCTCAAGACCATGTGACAGAAAAGAAAGAGCTGGACAGTGTGGTGCTCAGCATGGTGGAGACATGGTGTAGGTGGAGAACTGTTGGACTACTGCTGTGTGGAAAAACTGGCAACTCATTATTACTCTGAATGCAATCATTACATCAGAGACTGGTCGGTATACGGTAGAGACTGGTCGGTATACGGTAGAGACTGGTCGGTATACGGTAGAGACTGGTCGGTATACGGTAGAGACTGGTCAGTATCCTGCATGTTCTAACTCTTCAGCATATGTTGCCTACTAGCTTTGAGATTTAGTCATTAATCAACCGGAGCAGTTTTCACACTGAGAGAAAACGAGTTCAGTTAATTGCGGGATCCTGTCATTGTGTAATTATTTAGCTCTCATAAATCCAAGCTGTGGTTTATAAAATGTACGTCTTCTAAAGGCTCTTCTCCTATTGTGTTCTCAACGTTTCATTCCAGTTTCTTCAGCACAGACTGTTTTTTCACTTGACTAACTTCATAAAATAAATAAAATCACACTGTGCATCAAATGATGGGAAAAGGCGATAAACTGAGCTGTACTTTCTCTGCACTAGAGAGAAGCATTCGATTCGTCAGCCAGATTTAATTAGCTCTGCTTTTAAGTGTGCCGATTTGTTAACATGTGACTTTATAGAGATTTGTAACTGGAAGAAACTGTGTGTGTAACATGAAATTAATCACATTTAAATCATATCAGAATAACTAATATAGTTGTAGTCACTACCTAAGAGCAAAAGAAGATGGATAACAACCCTACTGGCCACTGACTTCTCATTTAACTGTGATCTCTCAACAGACACTGCCTCATGGCAGGGTCGATGGAGGTCTTGATTAAAACAACGCTCAGTTCAGCTTTTACTGTGCAGACAGCCTCAGCCAAAGCAAACGATCTACTCCAATTAAACTCGCATTTAAAAAGCTGAACTTGAGCCAACTGAACAATAAATTGGGAGAATTCTGCGAGATGAATGCAGTAGAAAAGCTGTCCGTGATACATGTGTAAAAATATCTGTTGAATTTAAGACAGCTGAACAATGCTGAAACACGCACATCCATCTGCTGCCCCTCTGCCAGGCTGGACAGATCCGTCCCTTAGACACCCTGCTCCACCCCAACCTTCTCTCAGTTCATGCAGAACAGACTCCTAATTCCTCCTTCCTTCTGTTCTCTGGCAGCCTGAAACCCAGATCTCTGATGTCTGTGACCTTTGAGAACTTAGGGGCCCTTGTAAAATGCCTAGGATCTGAGGTCAGCTTCAAGCCTTCATCCTTCTTCAAGGGGTAAGGAGGCATCAATCACGCCAACCAAGTGCTGAAGACTGAACACGCTGGGCCGTGCTGACATTGATCTGCTGGTTCTTTCGCTTGAGACTCATTCTGCTTTTTTTCCTTGTGAAGGTGACATGTAAAAGCCGATGGCAATATTTTCTGACTTTCTGTGATCTAGGAAAGGCAGGGTGAGTTTATTTATACAGTACTTTTCATACAAAGCAGCCAATCAAAATATTAAGAGAAACAGAACTGCACGCCGCGTCTAATGGTGATGGCCTTTGAACGACCTGGTTATGCTTGTACAGTTAGAGTCACTTACCGGGTCACCATTAGGTCCTGATGATCCCTCACGCCCCTGCTCTCCCCGAGGTCCTGGATCGCCCTACAGAGGTCAAAGGTGATCACTCAAGGTTTTCGCTGAATTCAGTGCACGATCGCATAACCTTGTGGCAGTGGTAGCTCAGTGGGTACTCGACTAGTAATCAGAAGGTTGCTGGTTCAAGCCCCACCACTGCTGGGCCCCTGAGCGAGACCCTTAACCCTCAATTCTCAAATTGTACACAGTCACTTTGGTTAAAAGCATCAGGCAAATGCCATAAATTTAAGTTCAGACCAGTTAGTGTAAAATAAACAGATGTAGTTTATATTTATGCCAATGTACCCTTACATTTTTTTCATTTTTTGAAATTGATCACATTATTCTGGAGATGAAAGGTGAGTTTTGAACACGGAACTGTTAGCGTGCTGCCATCCAGATGCACATCAACACCAAAAGTAGCAGACTTTAAAAATCTAACTCTCACTAGCCTGGTCTCGGGTTCAGCAGGTGCCAGACACCTGAGGACTGTGTGCACTGGTTCATTATGGGACTGATGGTGGTGGTGGTGGACACTTACTGTTTCTCCTCTGGGTCCTCTGTTTCCACGGGAACCCTGTTCTCCTTTCTCACCAGCTGAGCCCTACAGAAGGGTTGAAACGCAAAATATTTGATATCTTCCACAAAATATGCACAGAGTACATGAAGTGTGCTCACAAGAGTTCTGATCAGACAACACAACACAGGAGTAATAGGAGTATGAGAGTGTGTGACACGCATATGTAAATGTCAATATTACTTTTTCGCCTCTAGTGCCATCTGGTCCCGGTAGTCCCTATAAAACAAAGAGAAAATGACTGTTACTTATTTGTAATATATAATACATTATAATATGCATTTGCAGAAACATGAGTGCATCGAACACCCACCCACCCAGCCACACCCACCCATCTGGGCGTCCAAATTACAGTGATGTTTTAAAATATAGGCCATTTAGCAAACTAGCCTGTCTTTTGAAGCTGTTAGATTTGTTTATAGTGCACGGGGACACGTAAATCGCACAACGCTCACAATGACAAAGGGCAGTGATTACAGAAACTCATCGATTCTGAACATGTGAGAAAGTTGCATCCATAAGAAATGTAAAAATTATATACGATAGTTTCGGTGATATGTGAGAGGTTCGGGGGTAGGTGAAAGGTTCGGTGAGATGTGCTAACACACACAGCTGTCTAATTTCTTCATTGCCCACGTCTTGGTCAAAGGGAATTATAGATCTAAAACAAGGATTGCCACATTTTTCAGAAAGCAACTGCACTATTAAGATTCTTCAGTTGTGTTCTTGTTAGTAAAAATCTAGTACTGGAATACTTGAACAGGCACGAGTGAGTAAAAAAAAAACCAAACACACACACACACACACACACACACACACACACACACACACACACACACACACACACACACACACACACACACACACACACACACACACACACACACACACACACACACACACACACACACACACACCCTTTAGCATTTATTACCAACACAGAGAAAAATGAGGGGAGAATCCACTTACATCATCCCCCCTCTCTCCTTTGTCCCCATTGGCTCCTCTGGGCCCTCTGTCACCCTGTTAAACCAATCACAGGAGATGTGTTGAAGGGGGAGGGTCTTTAGGATGCTTTATTTATGAGTGCTGATGGGGATCAGTACCTGGCAAGGATCAAGCCAATTCCAAACCCCACCAGCTGTAGCCTTGTTCAGACGTTTAATCTGAGCTGATCAAAAAGTCAACATGAGCTTTTCAGCTCGACCAAACGGACAAGGGATTTACCTTGCCTCCAAGCTGCCCATAGTTTCCTGGTCTCCCGGGACTGCCGTCTGCACCAGGTTCGCCCTAGGACGGAAGCATTCATCTCATCCTACTCTTACACTACCCCCACCCCCCGACTTCATGTGGGGGTTCCGTGCTGTGGGGCTTTTACTGTTCATATAAAAGATGTGTGAGCAAAAAAAAAAAAAAAAAAAAAGACCATATGTTGGCCAGCGGTTCTCTCGGTGCATGCATTGGGAACTGCAAACAGTTCAAGTGATGATGTAAACATTTGGGATGGTAAACATAGAGTGGCGATCAGAGACCACCGGAACGGGCTCGTACTTGGTCTCCTTTCTGTCCATAGTGACCAGGGTCTCCTTTTGGTCCAGATTCTCCTTGCCTGCCCTGTAACAGAGAACCAAAAATGTTTAAAAAGAAAAAAAAAAAAAAAAAAAAAAAAACCCACTACAGGACTGAACACCTTAATATATTTCCCAGGATGTGGAGTGCAAGCCCAGTCCTCTTCACTAGCAGACTCATTATTACAAAATGTAAATACGGCACATGCAGACTTCAGAGCCTGGGTCCAGAGTTCGGCCTGTGTGTCAGGCTTGCTAAATGTTTGGCTCACTGAGACGCAAACACTCTCAGTCCTGGACAACAGATGTAAGCAGAGAAGAAACAGCCGTCCTAGGCAGCCTTACTGACAGATGATAAGGCCAATTAGCTGAGTCGAGGGGAAGGACATTCAGGATTCTCAGCCAATTATATATGGCTGTACAGAGTGGACCCTCCTTCTTAACCAGTCAGTTGCTGAAGTGTTTGCTGAAGTGGAGGATTCATGACCGTTCCTTATCCAGTAGCAGGTGTTTTATAGAGGACGAATCTATCAAATTTAATCTTCAATATTAATCAGGGGTGGAAATACCCATTTTAAATATTTGTCAGGTTACCATGGTGATACTGCAACAGTATACATTCAGAATTATAGCAAATTAGTGAAACATTAGCTCCGTAGTGCAACTTTACAGCTCGTGTATCTGTGTGCGGTCATGGCACAGAAGAGCAACTTAAGGCTGCTTCACGGATCTGTCCTTCAGAGGAGAAGAAACCAGGCAGCCCAGCTACTGAGCCATCTGTTCCATTAACACGGCAACACACCCACCCATCCACACACATACATGCGTGCACACACACACACACACACACACACACACCCACCCACCCACCCACACATATACATGCGCGCGCACACACACACCCCCACTCATCCACACACATACATGCACGCGCACACACACACACACACACACACACACACCCACCCACTCATCCACACACACACACACACGCAGACTCATCCACCCATCCACACACATACACCCACCCACCCACCCACCCCTCCACACGCATACATGCACACACACACCCACCCACCCACACGCACACACACACACACTCACACACACACCCACTCATCCACACACACGCACACACACACACACGCACACACACACCCACCCACTCATCCACACACACACACACGCAGACTCACCCACCCATCCACCCACATACACCCATCCACCCACCCATCCACCCACCCATCCACCCACCCATCCACCCACATACACCCACCCACTCACCCACCCACTCACCCACCCATCCACACGCATACATGCGCACTCACACACACACACCCACCCACACAGGCACAGAACGAGCTTTCACACACTCCCACCAGCACCCGGAGAGGTGAGGGTTTATACTTACATCTGACCCTGGGGACCCTTTGCAACCTGACAGGCCAGAAAACCCTGGTTCACCCTGCAAGATCAAACGCAGTCGGGAGTGAGGGAGAGGGAGGACCCAACACAAGTCACGCACCCAGGGGTGTAAGTACGTACCGAGGTGGAAAACAATGCAACACGGAGCGAGAAAAGGAGATTTCAGCTGCATTCCCAGGACAAGAGGAAGATCAAGAGCAAAAACTGAACAAAAACTTTACCGAAGGCGAGACAGAACTGGGACAGAGTGTGGATGCACTTCACAGGGGATGCAGATTATAAGACACATTTAACGAACAAGGCAGGCAAGAGCCGATTTAAAAGCACACTATAGCCCCATGACTCAGATCCACCACGCGGGTCACGGCACCACCTGCTTTCCAACTCCAGTCAGTAAGTTATCAAGCCCTTTCTGACTCAGCCTTGCTGGAGCAGGTTTGGCTCTACCCTCAGCAGAGCTTAGGTCCTTTAGGACCCTGGGCCGCAGTAGGAGGCAGAGAGTACAGACAATCGACCGACAGCCAGGAATATGTTACAAAGAAACGTGTGGCACAGGCAGAGCAGGAAAGACCGACATCCGCAAAGACGATCCGACAGAAAGCAGTCGGACACAGCAGCTAAAAGCACAGAGAGGTGCATCAGAAATGCACAGGAAAACAAAAATACTTGGTTCTGTCTTACATCTTCGGCTCCAAGTTTTGCTATACTTTTAGTTTTACTGTGGAGTTACGTGCACTCATTACATCCCGCAGGGGCCAAGCAACGCTCACCTTACGCCCATCCACTCCATCTCTGCCAGGATGTCCTTTGCCTCCCTGATAGGAACATGTGGAGTCTCAAAACACTGGTAAAATACAAAACAGCTAGCCAGTCTGAGCCTCGTCCAGTGACCGTGGTCTTACCTTAAAGCCCTTGTGACCTCTCCCTCCCTGTTGGAGCACAGAGGGAGATTAGCGACCACTTAGCCAGTCAGCATGCAGCTCTTTGAAAGAACTCAGCAGTGTGCGTTTTGTCTAGTTACGAGTCTGGGTTACCTTGTAACCTCGTTCCCCTATGTCTCCCTGAAAGAAACAACAGAGAGGGGGAATGTTTCAGATGCTGCTCCAGGGAGAGAACATCTGTCACAGCCAAAATGGCAGCAAATATTTCTGAGTTAGGACAACTGTATAAATAACAAACCTTCATGCCTTGGTATCCAACCGGGCCCGGATCACCAGGATGGCCCTGTCAGGACAAAAAGTTAGAACTCTGAACCAGCTTCTGAAAAAGACTGCTAAGACCAATAGTGACCGGATGTGTTCAGGTCCAAGTTACACACGCACGCACGCACGCACGCACGCACACACACACACACTAGATACTTATATTATACTTATAATAAGTGTTTAACATGTTACATGTTGAGCTCTTGCAACGAAAAATCATACATGAATCATACATGTCCATCATACATGCCCACATGAACGAAGTTAAGCTTAAATAAAGCGCATTTAGCAGTTGAATGTAATTTTATTGTAAAAGTTGTACAGAATCAATAACAAAAATAACTGATTACACAAAAAGGGGAAATGGATGATATGGTTTTTCATTGCACATGCTCAGTTTTAGAAATCTTTTCAGCTACACCTGTGATTGAGCTTACAAAGTTGCATACACATCTGCATTTCTTCCGGAGTCTTATTCAGTACGATGCCCACAGTAACTCAGGCTTCTACACCAGCCTGTAATACTGGTCTGCTCTGTGATATTTTGGTAGCTGTAATGCAGACCTTTCCCTGCTGCACTTTTTTAAACTTTACACTGTGTATGACATGTATACACAATTATCAACACTCGATTTCAAATAATGGAATAGCTGGCATGGTAAACGTACACTATCTAATGGGTTGTCTGGTTCCGCTCCAGAAGACCGTGTGTGTGTGTACATGCATAAATTAATTATAAAAGGTATATACCTTCAGAAAACGGGCCCCTCAATTTATAACTGAAAGGTGTTCCAGAGCGTGTCTAGCCAAGACAATCCTTGACTATTTCAGACATAAACACACGCCACCTATCAGCAAATTACAAGACTTACAGATGGACACTTCAGGACCAATTCAGGTACCGTGTGACCTGAATTGGTGTAACCGCTACTATGCTACTATGCAAACCCCTGATAATCTTGTGGCCTAATCTGTCTGAAGGGAGATGCGCGTGTCCTGGATCTGTTTGGAAGGAGAAATGGATGTTGGGTAATGTGCTGGGTGTAATCTGTTCTCTGGGTCCCACGAGGAATCCCCACGGCTACGTACCACAGGTCCTGCGTCACCTTTCTCTCCTGGCATCCCAGGCCTCCCCGTCTCGCCCTACGCAGGCAGAAGAGTAAGAAGACTGACTGCACGTCTGCACACAGCAACACCGACCCGAACGGTAGACGATGCATGTCAGCCATATGTAAATGTCCAAAGCTACAGGAGACAAATGTACATTTCTGGGAGCACAGATCAACAAATTAACCCACAGCAGAGTGAATGGATCCAAGCTGGATGAAAAGATAGAAGAAGTGCAGCTATAGGTTGAAGGTAATACGTACTCTGTAACCCAGCTCTCCGTCAGGTCCAGGGGGCCCTGCTGGAGCCTGTGAAAACATCACACGACCCCATTAGTCAACGATGCCACAAAAGGAATGTGATCTTTGATGGTTTGAGGGATGCGAGGAGCTATCCCGACCCGGATGAGGATACTCACGGTGCAGTCAAACGAGCAGCACTGCAAGAAAAGGGAAGAGAGTTAGCCGCACGGACGGCACGAACACGAAAAACACCAAAACGTTTCACATGTGCATCGCCGGGGTGCTAAGCAAACCTACCACAACCTTTGATTCATTCGTCTGAAAGAGAGAACAGCGAGAACGAGAGTTAGCAAAGGCTTCAGAACACGTATGAAGGTAAAGGCCTGGCTAGCGGTGACTGAGGTGCTCACAGGTTAGAAGAGCTATCTACGAAACCGTCCGGCGCTGCAGAACGGTCGTGTTATTCTTTTTTTTTTTTACATCCGCAGGTCAACTCACAATAATGTCGATGATTGTGCGGATGGTGTTGATCTGGGTGGAGTGGGTGTTGTCTGCAGCAGTGAAGTTCTGCCTGTAGCTCATGTCTGTCGCGATGATTGACAGCCTGGTGTCCTGCAGGGGAGATGGTAGACATGAGTTCGTATTCAGACACATTCATCCGACTGTACGCTGATAACCTGGAGGTCTCTCCCTCTCGTCTCGCACAGCCTCTGTGGAGACTGAACACTAGATCCTCAGTCCGCGATGTGCTTCGCGCTCTGTGCGGAGCAGGAGACCGATACTGTTTATGTTCTGTGAAGGGCAGCGAGTGAGTTGGAGCTGGCCATGGGTCACCTCCTGGTCTGGGGTGATGGCCACTGCGAACACTTTGATGCCGTGCTGTCGGGCTTCGCTGGCTGCCTCCTGGATCCCACCGCAGGGCTCTTTGTAGCCAGTGACAGGGTGGCCGTCCGTCACGACCACAATGTACTTATTCTCGTGATAGTATGAGCCTCTGCAAACAGTTGCAATACATACAGTTAAAACGGTACGTGTCCCTATTTCAAAATAAGTAAGTGTCTCTGTACAGGCTGTGTGTGTTCTCTTCTGTAACATTTGCAAGACTAAAATGTTTGTATGTGTGAGAGAAACAAATCTCTTTTTTATGTGCATTAGCCTATGACTCTATAAAAGAGTGAGACACACACTAAAAGCGTGTGTGTGTGTGTGCACACGTGCGTAGGGTCATTGCGTACGCTCTCAGTAGCTGGGCGATACCCTCCTTGATGGCGCAGTCCGTGTAGGTACCCTTGCCGATGTATTTGATGGTGTCTATGGCACGTTTCAGCTCATCCCGCATTGTGTTCAACTCCACCAGACCTTTCACCAGCTCAATTTCATCACTGTAGTGCAGAGCTCCAGAGTTCCACGTTACGTAGCGATCACATGTCTGACGCCTGAGAAGCCACAGGAACACACATTACAACATGCTGCACCATCAAATCGGTGCCAAAGAAATAAACAAACACCTGCATTTTGACACAGTTCACACCGAATCACCCATTTTTTGGTACACCTAACTAGTAGTGCTGCTCCTCTGATCAGATCAGCATGGATGACATTCCCCAGGGCGTGAACTCTAAAAGATGTCTGGTGCAAGGTGCAGGGCCTCTCCTGCTCCGTGGCGACACAATTTCTCCACAGCTGCTGTAGACTTGATGACTGTGCAGTATTGCTCAGTAGGTGTTTGTGGGGAACTGCACCGCCCACTGAAGCAGCAAACCCCACAGGCATGTTCCCGGAACCCTGCCGCCACCAATTGGGCCCTTTCACACGGAGCATTATGAAGCCGGACGTGTCTAAGCGACTGTGGATAAACTGGAGCCGTGAAAAGACGAACCGCGCCATTCGGATGGTCATCAGGGGTCTAACTGTGCCAGGGAAACGTTTCCCACACTTGAATTGGTGACTCATTTGACCCTCGTCTGAGTCTGATTTTGAAGCCCACCTGGGGATGCAGTATCTTATCCTTATTATCCTTGGCATGAGACATGGTCTATGGCTGGTGGAGCCCATGCAAGACAAAGGCTCCAATTTTGTAATTTCATATCTGTGCTGGGGCGTTAAGGCAGGCAAATGCCACATTTTCATAATTTCATCTGTCATTTGTTCATTTGGTGGACAGAAATAAATACGCCTGTGACATGCACAGCATGGGTTTTGAGCCCTTATGCCTGTAGATTGATTACTAACTATATGCAACTGATTGAATTTTTTTCATTAGTTACAATTATTGTAATAATTTTATTGTCTACCAGTTCGCATGAAATTACGCATGGAAATTTCTATAATTTAAATAATGAATTAGTCATATCACAATTATGTAAATAATAATTTTATTCTCATCACAATAAACAATAATAATGATACATGTTGCGTTATCATAATTATTGTTGGTTGTTAATCATTATTGTATTATTTTTATCTACTTCAAGTGCCGTATGTTTTAGTCGGGTGACTGTACTTCCCTGATAATTTTGCTCATCTGTGACTGGATGTTGGGGCTGAATAAAACTATGGGGTCAATTACTATACTATACACAGTTGCACAAGTGTCACCCTGTCCACTAGTGATGTGCACTGACTAGTGATATGGAGCATAATAAAAGTGTGAAATAGCAGCAGTTAAACTGTGTGGAGGACTAATGACATTCAGCCCAACAGTCTGAATGCCACTCTGCACCAGATTAGTGACTCAGCAGCTAGCCACGCCCACACATGCAGAACCACGATTTCATACCTCTCGTGTGTGTGGTATGCGTGTCCCTTACGTGTGTGCGTGCATGGTATGCGTGTCACTTGCGTGTGTGGTGTGCATGCCACTTACGTGTCCCCCTTGCATGTGTGGTATGCGTGCTATGCGTGTCCCTTACATGTGCGCTATGCATGTACCTTACATGTGTGCTGTGCGTGTGTGCTATGCGTGGCACTCACGTGCGGGCTATGCGTGCCACTTACACATGTGTGTGTGTGCTATGTGTGTCACTTGCGTGTGTGCTATATGTGTCACTTGCGTGTGTGCTATGTGTGTCACTTGCGTGTCATTCACGTGCGTGCTATGCATGTCACTCACGTGCGTGCTATGCATGTCGCTCACATGTGTGTATGTCATGTGCGTGTTGTGTGGGGTATGCGTGTCAGTTACGTGTGTGCTATGCGTGTCAGTTACGTGTGTGCTATACGTGTCACTCATGTGTGGGGTATGCATGTGTGCTATGCATGTCACTTACGTGTGTGTATGTGGTGTGCATGTCATGTGTGGGGTATGCATGTCATTATGTGTGTACCTGTGTGCTATGCGTGTCACTTGCGTGTGTGCATGCGTGCTATGCATGTCGCTTACGTGTGTGTATGCGGTATGCATGTCACTTGAGTGCGGGATATGCGTGTCACCTGCATGTGCGTGCGTGCTATGCGTGTCACTTGCGTGTGGGGTATGCGTGTCACTTATGCGTGTGTGCGTGTTATGCGTGTCACCTGCGTGTGTGCGCGCTATACGTGTCACCTGCGTGTGTGCGCGCTATGCGTGTCACCTGCGTGTGTGCGCGCTATGCGTGTCACCTGCGTGTGTGCGCATGTATGCTATGCGTGTCACCTACGTGTGTGTGTGCGTGTATGCTATATGTGTCACTTACTTGTGTGTGTATGCATGTCACTTGTGTGTGTGCGCGGTGTGCGTGTCACTTACGTGTGTGTATGCGATATGCGTGTCACTTACGTGTGTGTATGCGGTATGCGTGTCACTTACAAGTCCTTCAGCTCATCGACGAACAGCTTGGTGAAGCTCTTGATCTGGTTGATGTAAAACTCTGGAGGCTTGGCCCTCAGTGCCACACTCTCAGATGTGTCCAGCACAAAGAACAGATCCACAGGACAGTCTACACAGACAGGAGGAGCACTCATTCTCAGGAACACTACTAAACACCTGCTCATGTCTTACATGACCACTTCACACATGCACTCAACATTTTATCCTTTATATATTGTACATTTTATGTATCCACAGCATAATAGAGATATTATGATGGTTAGTAATTTGGAAGAAATCTGAAACTTGATACTGTATTTGGGAACTGTGAGTGTACAGATGAGCAGTTGCACATTCGCGTGGCCTTCTCTGGGTGAAAACACCTGTTAAGTGTTTGACCTCTAAACATGTTAAGCGTGAAATCTAACGAAAATAAATACATTCATTAAATGATTAAAGAAAAATAACTGAATCCTAATAAACTATCCTGCCCACCTGATGGAGCGTGTACGTTTGGTCATGATGAGGTTTGGTCACATGACTCCGCAGGTATAAATAAAACGCCGAGCCAAATTTCAGTATAAAAGTCCGCTAGCTCAAGGCATAGTATATATACTCCGACACTGCTTCAGAAAACAACCTCCGTTATCGTTGTAAACGCTTGTTTGTATTCTAATACACTTCTAGGTAGTTGCCCCCTCCTGTATATAAAGTATCCAGAGGCCTGTTAGGCCGTTAGCAGTCCGACCTCATTCCAGACTGAGCCGAATCACACCCCGTACAATATTAAAGCTCTCCATCCCTTTCATATGGAAACGCAATTAACCTTCAGCCCTAATGTACCGCTCAGGCCCTCTGTAAAGGACTCTGCCGTCCCCTTCAGTTATGTGTAAAACTTAAACATTTCTAAAGTCAAGCCAAAAATATGGCTTTATTTAAATCAGACATCAGGAGGGGGAAATTGCGTTTTCGGGTTCACGCGGACTCTCCAATCTCTCGCTGCTCGCTGTCCCGCCACCGTCATCTTCTCAAAGTTTGCCTGTGCAGCATACAGCTGACAAATCACTGAATCGTCCGTCTGGGTGGTCTGATCGACAATAATAATCAGTGCAAAAATGGTTTCAACATCGCACGAGCACTTTCCTCGCGAACGCATTACGCGCAGAAAGACACGCTCGCGGGAACAAGCTGCAGTGCGCTGTTCCAAACGCCCAGCGACACGAGAGAAGCAGAAGAGAAGAGCCGATTTTACCTCTGAACTTGTTCTTCAGCACGTCCTGACCTTGCAGCTCTACCCACGCGGAGCAGAGAAGAAGAGCCGTTAAAAGAAGTCCACCTAACGCCATGGTCGTTTTAAAGGTCCGTGCGCGTCAGCCGCAGGACACGATGAAATGGAGCTTTTTTGGGGGGGTTGATTTTGGTTACCCTACGGCACCACAGCAGCGCGCAGGAAGGACGCGTCCGCTCCACGCGCAGGTCTGGATGGAACGCCTTAAAGCGCGCGAGCGCGGGGGAGGAGTTCGCGCGCCGACTTTAGGACCCTTGCCTCGATATGCGCGTTGCTAGCTCACGCGGGCCCTGTCCCGCAAGCCTGAGCAGGGACAGATAAACAAGTCCCTTTAAAAAAAATAATAAAAATAATTTTTTTTAATGTTCTCCAGAAAACAGGTTTGCTCTGCTGCCAAAGTCTTGGTTGCCCTTACGCCAAAGATCAGCGACTTTCTACCAAAGTCTTTACAGAGAAACGGCAGGAACAAATGAACGTAGGTGCCACCATGAGAGCAGAGTGGCGTGGCCCCAGGACATGGAACCGCTTCCGACAGACAAGCCAATCACAAGGTGGCTAAAGACTGATTTGTTACGCCTTATGGATGCTGATCCACTCTTCTGCTGTTCGTTATGCACAAGGACATATTCTCTTTGACACTGTGTGACAGACTGGACCAGGGTCTACTCCGAATTAGAAACAGATGTGACAGTCTGAAAGTGCCTGTGGTCCTGTTGCACGGTGAGGTCGGGAGAAGGCGTGCATCATGGGATACGTGTGTGTTATAGGACATAAGCAGGGCAGCAGAGAGACTGAACTCAGATCTTAGAACGTTTCAGATCTTAGAACAAAAGTCGGAGTACTAAAGAGACATAAGTTGTAGACAGGGAGAAAAAGAGAGGGAGGGAGAGAGAGAGAGAGAGAGAGAGAGGGAGGAAGACAGAGGGAGGGAAGGAGGGAGAATGGCTGTCTGATGTTGGACCGCACTGCTGCAGACCGGGCGAAGGATGGAGGAGTTCTCCAAACATCTGCACCTCATCAGTACCAGACAAGCATAATTTGACCTTGGCATCAGGCAGAAAAGGGGGCAGGCTCTGCGTGAGAAGCCCACCCTCGCGTTCAGCACCCTCTCTGAAAGAGAAACAGCGCCTCCTGCGTGTAGCATTACGCAGGAACAATCATTTGGTAATATGCTCTTTAAGAGTCTGATCCACAATTAGTCCTTATCGACCATTCTGCACATACTGCAATGCATTACCGGATCTCAGTCTGACCTCAGACCAGCTCTGTCTCTGTTAGTTACTAATTTGAGCAGAGGTTATCAGTGTTGTTATGGTTAGTGTCACAGAGGCTAGGCCGGGTGTTGAAATCACTTTAACGAGTTCCAAATATCATCATAAATATTTTGTTAAATGCCTCGTCTGCAAGAGATTTCTGACATTTGGATATAATTTGTATACCATCACTGTAATTATATATATATATATAATTTTTTTTTTCTGGGGCAAGTGGTGAATTTTGGAAAACTCATAAAGCTTTTTGTATTTCAGTGTGGAATCTGGGGTAATTATATATTCTTAACGTAATGACATCATCCTTAAAATGTACCCCCGACCCTCCCACCCACACTTAACATCGTGACAACACTGCCAAATTAAAAGACTCTCAGAGCAGACTGACGCGCAGAGTGAACGACCGTCTCCTGATGGCTAAACAGGGCAGCGAATGACGAGGCTGGAGACACCCGAGCCGCAGAGGTGTTTATGTTAAAGCAAGGAAAACATAAACAACAATTGTGTGGCAGAATCTTTTTTCCCCTTCCTGAGGGAGTTGTATTGCTTTTGAGCTGTGGGTTCAGGAAGAACTAGAGGAGACAAGTAGAATGGTGAGTTTGAGAGGAAACGCAGGGGCATTGTAGCTTTTCCACAGATGACCAGTGGTTGGAAGGAGGTCTAGATCTCTGTGTGTGTGTGTGATGTGCACCACCTGTCTACATTTGGTGTGTATATGTGTTTGTCAAAGTATTTGTTTGCATGCACCATTTGTAATTGCGTCAGTGTGTGTGTGTTTGTATTTGTCTTTGCTGGTGCATTGGTGAATGTCTGTGTATTCATCAGCGTGTGTGTATGTGTGTGGTGAATGTCTAATGTTTTTGTTTGGGGTAAAAACAGCTGCCTGAGTGGTGAATGGGGCAATAGGCCTGGTTTTCAGCCCCAAAGCAAGCCTCAAGTTCCGTCTTATCCCTCTCTCACGGCGGGGGCGTGGGGGGGGGGGAACAGGGTCAGCAGGATTTTTCCACTGATCTCATACTTCTACTGAAAGCAGAAAAATCATTCTGAGCCACACGTCTGAGAGCAGAACAGGCAGAGCGTAAAGCCGTGTGTTACTAATCAGCGATTTACAGGGAAGTTTGCTGAAAAGCTGGAGGGACTCGGGCAGCTGGCAGCTACATGTCCGGGGGGGGTGAATGTGCATGTGCACTGGGCAGAGGCGGGGGACGTCACGGACACAACGCCGGGACCCCATGAGCCAGTCAGACGTAATAGTCCTGAACAAGACGTTAAACGACGGTGCCGGGACACTCGTGGAAACGGAGGCAGCGTGGCTTTTCAAGGGCAGTCAGGGTTAGGGAGCTATAAACACAAGAAAGAACATCCAGACTCCAACAGCACGGTCAGAAGACCTCTTAAAAGGAGGTTCCAGTAGACAGGCTAATCCAAGAGAGAGTGCTCACACTGCTGTGGAGAGAGCGTAGAGACCCACTCAGCAAGGCTCTTTTTAGTTCCAGTTGTTCGCAGGACAGAAGATAACATAAACTGTCAGAGGCAAGTCTCCAGAGAAGGGGGAAAAACAAACCATAAACTGTTGACTCACCACAGGCCAGTATAAACCGCTCAGCGGGGTGGCTGGATGTGCCGCCTGCACCCTGCATGTCAGCTGCGCAGGGACAGCGTATACAAGTACACAGAATATATACATTACCAAGTAAACACGATGTGTAATGTATGAGCCACAGCAGGCCTTCTTGGGTGGTTGTGGACGGGCTGTGAACATGAGGTTGAGGCATGCTGGGAACGAACCTGGGAACAGAGCGAAAAGAAAAAGGAAAGACCATTGTTTTGTCTTCTGGTAAAATTCAGTGGAATGGAATGAGCTTTATTGCTTGGTTCACGGGAACTCAAATATACTGTATGATCCAAATTGCCAGTGATGTTCCTGTGAAATGAATGGAGAAAGAAATTCCTAAGAACTGCACAGTTGAGTTCAAAAATCTAATACAATATTACTGAGCTGGATCGAACATGAAATTATTAACGAAAATGATTTTCACATTTATCCGATGTTGACATAAGATCAGGCCCAATTTTACTACATAATTGACAACATTCATGAGCCTTCATGAGTCTTCTGTCCAGACGGGCCGGTGTGGGGCTCTTTCCTCACCTCCTGGCCCCCTGCTCACTTCATGCATGACCACAGTGCAGCTGGTCACACGGAGAAGCACGAAGACAAAGGGTTTGGTACAGTCCAGCTATCATAGGGGATGATGGCACACCGTGTGTAACGAAGTCTTGGGGTTTAGGCTTTTCCAAACACCTTACGTTGCCAACAACAGACTTCATTCCTGCGCATTTCTGTCATTAACAACTCAAGATTGAAGCGTCTCTGGACTGATTGTACACAAGGATCTGCCAAACACTCTCCATCTGTCGAGCTTCAGGATGATGAATCTGTCTGCAGCTGTTTGCTACAAAGATATTTAACAGAGCAAGATGGCCAAATTAGACATATTATTTTCATACTCAATAAGCAAGTGATGACTTTCTTTTAGAATAAGTATTGAATTATTCTTCTTTAGAATTCATGAATCGAGGAGCCAATGCTGGTTTGGTAAAAACTCCCAAATCTGTGCCACATTAAAGTGCTGAAATTGAGTTGGCGTGTTTAGATCAAATGGAACTGTCTCTGTGACTTTTTTATGTATGTAACTAGAGAAATGGGTATATGAGAACTTCACAAAGAAACATCGATATTTCTACAAAAATAAAACGAGGTTATTGGACACAAGGTCAGTCACATCACCTAACTGTATTTGAGCTATTCCAGGGAATTAATTCCAGGTTACAATGGTGTTTTAAAGAAATTACGTTCATGCGTTTGCATGGCTGTGATCACATTTACACATGCGACCTACACGCTTTCACCCAGCAGTAAGCATGTGCTGAAAAGTTGAAAAGGAGTAACAGGTACATCAGGGGATGTGGCGTAGTCTGTGCGGTGGATGATCGCAACAGCAGCCGCGTTCACACAAGAGGGCGACAACACACACCTGAATCAGGCAAAAATATTTAAAGGTGAAGGATTTTTTTTTTGGCTCAAGTAAATGCAGACACTTGTCTAGGTTTTTCGCCAAAGTGTTTTCTCTCATGTTAAAAATAAAGTTATTTATTTTCAAGATTGACCGAGAGGTGTTGGGGCAGCGATGCTTTAGAAGTCTGGAAATGTTCTTATTTCCGAAAATAGCTGTGGGAGAATAAAGGTGGTGGTGAGCGTACTCCACAGCAGGCAAAGGAACAGTGAGAGACATTCTCCATCACAGGTGGGTTATGTCCTAGCAAGACAGGGAGGGAGACACAGGTGTTCTGATAACTCTGGCAGGTGGAGCTTTTTCAGTCACTGGCACTGGAAATGCTGTAGATGCTTAACCACTTTGGAAGAAGGAGCAGACCTGTGTCTGGATCTGGGTACAGCAGACGCCAGCATCTTATTTGCCCCCAGATCATCCGCAACACCTCCTCACCTTCCTGCCCCCAGTTCAGATGCAACACTTCAGATTCAAGGATTTTGACTTAGCCGCAATTTTGCAAACTTCCTGTGGGATTTGGGGAGTCTTGTGTTTTTTTTTTTGTTGTTTTTTTTTTCCCAGAGTTAGGGCCAAGGCTCATTAAACTGGAGTGTGATTACTGGAGAGTAATGGAAAAAGGTACTGCATTAGCTCATAAACTGTGAGTGCTTAACAAACACCTGTGGCATGCTGTTGGTGTGTGTGTGTGTGTGTGTGTGAGAAAGAGAGAGGAGTTGAAGAGAACTGTGGGAGGAGTGCATACAGATGGAAAGAGAGAGAGAGACAAAAACAGAGTGGAAAAAAAGAAAAAGTGAGTGAGAGAAGGGGGTGGGGGGAATCAAATACGGCAAAGAGTCCCGCCAGTCATTACGATGGCACTCTCTGAGGACACATTTAGAGCTGTAATCAAGCGCCGCACTTCAAAGACTCACAGCTAATCCAAGACAGACCTGCACTCGCACTCGCACCCTACCAGGAAAAATCTGGGTCACAATCCCCGGGTTCAGTACTAGGGCTCCCTGCAGATGCAAGGCCCAACGTCACGGTTGGACTTTTCCTGAGAAGTGTCTCATCATTGCCAAGGAGAGACAACAATGCCAGCAAAAATCAAATGAACACAACAGTACAAGTTTGTTTTTTCTGACTCCTTAACGACTTTCAGCAGAAACATTAAACTGTCCAGTTGAAACGGGAGTTGAGGAACACGGTTGGAGAGAGACTCCTCTGGCAGCGAGCCGGCACATTTGAGCTGCATGTTTTGACTTTGCTGTGTTGACTCCTGTCCAGTATTAATGACTGATCTGCGATGTTTATTGGGACTCATTAGGGAGAACCACAGGAAGCAGGAGCAGCACGGTGCCAAGTAGCTTTAATATAAAGACTCCAGGGAAAGCGGACCTCTTCCGGACAGGAACTCGGCTCTGATCAAATGTCCCACCCAACCCCAGCACTTCAGTCCAGCAGCTCCACCCTGTCTCTGGACAAACATACACAAGCAAGTGGACATCTGTAAAGCTGCTTTGTGACAACATCTGCTGTTTTTGTTTGTTTGTTTTTTTTAAATACACGAACAGCAGCAATGCATATTTGCTGCCCCCTAGCGGAATGCTGTAAAAGTGAATCTAAAAGCCAAGAAAAAAATGTGTGTGTGTGTGTGTGTGTGTGTGTGTGCGCGCGCGCGCGCGCGCTGGGGGTGGGTCGTGGTTCCTTTTTTGTCTCTGCCATTTGCTTTTCCTTTTTGTCTAGTTTCCAGTCCAACTCTTTTTCTGTTGCTTCTAACAAACGACAAAAGACATGCTGTGTGGATGAGTTCGAGGGATTGCGGGACAGGCTGGCGCCTATGACGAAGATTTTTAAAAAGATTAATTGTTCAGTATTACACACCATCAAATCAGTCAAATTTGTAATATTACACACCATCAAATCGGTCAAATTACTATCTTGAAAATTAATATATTACCCCGCTTTAATCATTTGTTTCAAATGCTTCTACTTTATATTTCCTCAAGTAAACACTTGTATAAGTAAGACAATGAAAAAATGACAGTGAGACCAGTTTTATTACTGGTCAGCACAGATTAAACTAATGATTTCTTGATCCATGGACAGAACAAACCATGTGGGTTAACGCTGAGTCCTCATTTCGGAAGCCATATGTGTAGAAAACGCTCCCATATGTGAATTCCGTAGATATAACTAATAACTATTAACATAATATGCTATATAGACTGCATTTTTAGTATGGAAGGTTGTCAGGTAGTACTCGAAAAGTCTCAAATCTCTCATCTTTGCATCTCCGATTGTTCTTAAACTGGATTTCCTTCAATTAAAGAACATTAAAAACCCAAGGACTAAAGACTAATGGTGTTTGAGTACGTCAAAACCTAAAATCTGGTGGGAGGTGACTGACCTGGAGAAGCTTCTCATTACAGCCGATGGTTTTAAGAATAAAATCTCATGTATATATTCTGTTCTGTCTCATTCATGTTCATTAACTCAGTGTGAGAGGAAGACCTTTGCTGTGCATTTGATGACAGAACGTAAAATAACATGTTTTGTTATTTTGAAATGATATTCACTCAATTATTGGGAAATTATTAGGTAAAAGTTTTAATTTGTCACAAGTTGCTAAGTTTATATCATTTAAATTCCAGATAGGATGTTGTGCTAAATCAGAAACAGGAATACCTTCTTGGGGTTATAACCTATTTGGCAAAAAAAAAAAAGACTTTATTGTTGTGGATTTCTTCAGATACCCCATCTTTTAACACAGATCGCTAATATATTCCCACTGGAAAAACTGACTTGAAGGAATGTACTTTTTTATTGTAAGTGCTGTTAGTATTATTATGCTATCATACATAATATTATTAGTATTATTTTTGTTGTCATCATTACCACCTTCTTTGGTGACTCCTGCTAATCTCAGTATGATTCATGTTATTCTGCATTTGAATGTACTATTTTATGTAACCCTTCTGTATGTTTACTAACTCAATTTCTTTCAGTTTTTTACTCGTTTTTATTTTTATCTATTTGCTTATTTGTTTAAAATATAAAAAAAATTATTTATATATAAGATATAAAATATAAAAACAACATTATTTAAAACACTATCTGTTTCTAATTCTCCCTCTATGAAGCAATACAGATAGTAGACCTGTGAACTGGAGGTTAACCAAACTCACAGCGGCACTGGACGGCCTGCAGAGAGCTAAACGTGAGATGTCAAAGTGCACGAAACAAAGACCCAGCTGATACAAACGAAAGCGGACATGTTTGTGCTGTGATTTTAACCTCATATTCATCTCCCTTAGTACACATCAGTACGTAACACTAAAAACACAGTGGTTTCTAGACGCCGCATGAGAGGCTGAGTTGCGTTTAAATCATGTCATCGGAACTGCAGACAGACAGACAAGTAGACCACCCTCAGGGTGCAGGGTGTGCGAGACAGTGGCGCTACACGGCAGTGCTGCTCGAGTGATCCCACTGGTCGCTCTGTGACTGAACGGCGTGGAGGTAAACACTGCTGACAGCGATCTGGGAGAGACGCCGAGCACCGTCGGAGAAGGCCCAGCACGTGGAGACGGACCGGAACTCACATTCTCTCCCTTGGCTCTGGCACGTTAAACCCAGGCCGTTAAGCCTGTGTTTGTTTCAGTGCAACTTGCGTGACACATTGCACTTCACTGTCATGCCTTCACAGCCCCCTCAAATGATCTGATCTTAGCTCCCATATTTGTATATGTAATTTATTCAGAAATTAGTCCCAGTCAGGGTAAATTGACCATAAAACTGTTTGGATAAGGTAGTTTTACGACATGTTTATTTGTGATATATGTGTATGCAAAACAGTTTCCAGTCTGCTTTTCTTGCTTTATGGTCTTTCACGTAAATAATATAATTATTGAATTAATAATTACTTAGTTATTAATTACCACACTATAGCATTTTAAAGGTGGAATATATTAGACTACAGAATTAAAATATCACTGAGAAGCTCCATGTTAATGAACATTAACATAGCTGTAGCATTCCTAGCACTGAGCCTACTAGCAGAATTACACATGTACACCCCAGACCTGTACTTGCCTGTATTAGTAACTGTACACACCCCAGACCTGTACTTGCCTGTATTAGTAACTGTACACACCCCAGACCTGTACTTGCCTGTATTAGTAACTGTACACACTCCAGACGTGTACTTGCCTGTATTAGTAACTGTACACACTCCAGATGTGTACTTGCCTGTATTAGTAACTGTACACACCCCAGACCTGTACTTGTCTGTATTAGTAACTGTACACACCCCAGACCTGTACTTGCCTGTATTAGTAACTGTACACACCCCAGACCTGTACTTGTCTGTATTAGTAACTGTACACACCCCAGACCTGTACTTGCCTGTATTAGTAACTGTACACACCCCAGACGTGTACTTGTCTGTATTAGTAACTGTACACACCCCAGACCTGTACTTGTCTGTATTAGTAACTGTACACACCCCAGACCTGTACTTGTCTGTATTAGTAACTGTACACACCCCAGACCTGTACTTGCCTGTATTAGTAACTGTACACACTCCAGACGTGTACTTGTCTGTATTAGTAACTGTACACACTCCAGATGTGTACTTGTCTGTATTAGTAACTGTACACACCCGACCTGTACTTGCCTGTATTAGTAACTGTACACACTCCAGATGTGTACTTGTCTGTATTAGTAACTGTACACACCCCAGACCTGTACTTGCCTGTATTAGTAACTGTACACACCCCAGACCTGTACTTGCCTGTATTAGTAACTGTACACACCCCAGACCTGTACTTGTCTGTATTAGTAACTGTACACACCCCAGACCTGTACTTGTCTGTATTAGTAACTGTACACACCCCAGACCTGTACTTGCCTGTATTAGTAACTGTACACACCCCAGACCTGTACTTGTCTGTATTAGTAACTGTACACACCCCAGACCTGTACTTGTCTGTATTAGTAACTGTACACACTCCAGATGTGTACTTGTCTGTATTAGTAACTGTACACACTCCAGACGTGTACTTGTCTGTATTAGTAACTGTACACACCCCAGACCTGTACTTGCCTGTATTAGTAACTGTACACACTCCAGACGTGTACTTGCCTGTATTAGTAACTGTACACACTCCAGACGTGTACTTGTCTGTATTAGTAACTGTACACACTCCAGATGTGTACTTGTCTGTATTAGTAACTGTACACACCCCAGACCTGTACTTGTCTGTATTAGTAACTGTACACACCCCAGACCTGTACTTGCCTGTATTAGTAACTGTACACACCCCAGCCCTGTACTTGCCTGTATTAGTAACTGTACACACTCCAGACGTGTACTTGTCTGTATTAGTAACTGTACACACTCCAGATGTGTACTTGTCTGTATTAGTAACTGTACACACCCGACCTGTACTTGCCTGTATTAGTAACTGTACACACTCCAGACGTGTACTTGTCTGTATTAGTAACTGTACACACTCCAGACGTGTACTTGTCTGTATTAGTAACTGTACACACTCCAGACGTGTACTTGTCTGTATTAGTAACTGTACACACCCCAGACCTGTACTTGCCTGTATTAGTAACTGTACACACCCCAGACCTGTACTTGCCTGTATTAGTAACTGTACACACTCCAGACGTGTACTTGTCTGTATTAGTAACTGTACACACTCCAGATGTGTACTTGTCTGTATTAGTAACTGTACACACCCGACCTGTACTTGCCTGTATTAGTAACTGTACACACTCCAGACGTGTACTTGTCTGTATTAGTAACTGTACACACTCCAGATGTGTACTTGCCTGTATTAGTAACTGTACACACTCCAGACGTGTACTTGCCTGTATTAGTAACTGTACACACTCCAGACGTGTACTTGTCTGTATTAGTAACTGTACACACCCCAGACCTGTACTTGCTTGTATTAGTAACTGTACACACTCCAGACGTGTACTTGTCTGTATTAGTAAAGGTGCATTTTCGAGGGGCTACACCCACATGGTCTCAGGCGTCTCTTGTTGAGACGTTGGGTGGTCGCCTCTGGTCATCGGTGAGCCAGCAGCTGTTATCATCCCAGATGGACCACCTGCGTATATCCCACTCAAACCCATGAACAGCAGTGGCAGCTGACTGAGAGCAGCCAAAGGTGAGGGTCACTCAACTCAAACGTTAGCACACACACAAATATTTACCCCCAGCAAGTGCATGTGTAACGCTGGGGTCTGGACTGAGGCAGCTTTCAAAACAAAGCGCGTATATGAGAGAGGGAATGTTTATTTTACACTTATTACACTGTGAATAAAAAAGTTAAATGTATAAAATCAGAATTTTCTTATACAAAATATACTCTGTAAGGCAGAATATTTAATTTACAGTTCTATTATTAGGTATTTACCTAAAATACGCACCCCATTTACAAAACTATTCCCAAGCAGCAATGCTCCTTCATTCAAAATGGCAGCTGTAACGTACGTGCAGGGACGAGGCGAGAGGCAGAATGGAGATGCAGGAGGTTTTTTCTAAATGTGGGAAACTGAACAAGGCAGGCAAATAAAACAGCGACATATGAACAGGGAAAACCAAAACAAGGACTGGAATTAAGGAACAGACGAGGGGCGGTGAAAAAGAAACCAAGAAACGGAACACCAGGAAGCAAAGAAAAACAGGCGCGACAGGGAAACCATGGAAACAGGGACACCAGGAGGGTGGCCAGCCGTGACAGCAGTTAAATACTAGGTGGAGTAAATACCTCTAAATACACCTGTGAACCTATAAATAATAAATACTACTTGTGTAATAAATTCTAAAACTGCTAGATTCCTTAGTTCTGCAAAGGTTTGGCATAAATGATCAACAAACATTCCATGAACTACTATAAATTATGCCAAGTTGCTTTTTAAGCAACTCTAGATCTTTTCTAGTCATATAAAAATGACATGCTGTGAGACACGACCAGCCTTCATGGCAGCAGAGCATTTCTGGGTTGTTTCTGTCATGAGCTTGCACCCGCACGCCTGCAGAGTGCAACGTTTAGTCCTCATCGTTGCCGCAGGAGCAGCTGGAGGTGTAGGAGCTGTCAACCAAGTGCGGTCCAGTCATTAATATATAGCTCTCAGCATGTATTACGTGTTTTTGTTTGTTTGTTTGTTTTCCGTGTGCTGATAACGTACCGAAGAGGGTTAAAATGTGCAGAAAACAACCCCACAGAACCTTTCAGAGGCTTCTGTGTAATCCAGTTCACACGTTTGATTCTGTCGGGTCACCTGACGTCAAAGAAGTGCAGGGCCGTCCTGGTCTCCAGCGCGGCAACCTGCTCTATCTGCAGCATGCAGATGGTTGTGATTCCGTGCATGCGCCACGCTGCCTTCAGCGTGTTCCTCTCGTCCAAAACCTGAGATAGACCATCCCTCCCACATCACTCCCCCACTCTGGTCAACACAAAGTCATACTGACCTGCGTGATTGTGAATGAATAGATCTCGAACTGAATCAAGCTCCCATATGATCTGTTTAAAATACAACTCAAACAGAAAAAAACAAAAACAAAAAACAAGCACAAGGAGGTGCTAGTAGAAACAAGAAACTTATAATGGTAAGGAGACTAGGACATATCCCACATGAATGAGGCATGGGTAAAAAACTGTTGCACCCCCCCATATTTACACCAGAGGTCGTTCTCTGATAGCAGTGATCATCATGGGTGTAAGTTTACTGGTCAACATCAGAAGCTCTCTCCTTTCATTTCAGTTGTAATGATCCTAATTTGAGCAATGTAACATCACGCATAACAGCCAAGTAAATATTTACCACTGAATTTAACCAGAAAGGTAGGACATATGAGGTAACCTACTATGTGGCATAGTGTCAGGTTACATAAGAACAAGGCAAGATCATTTACCTGTGAATGACAAGAAAACACCTAATGAAAAACTTCCAAAGAAAACCATGCTTTTGCTACATAAATCTGGTGATTTTGCAGTCTTAAAAGAATTTAAATCTGATCATTTATTCTTAGTCGCTCACCCTACAAGTGCTGAGCAGATGTGCGAATTTCCTCACCACATCACAAGTGCCTCATGAAGCTGGCTGAGAGCCTTGAGCATGTGGTCATCAGAGTAAAGATTCAAAATCGAAAAAGCCCACCTATGTGCCATTCCATTGTTGCGATACCTTCACTGTGCAACCTTTGACTGGCACTGAGCTGTACAGGGATTTAAAAAGGACCAGCATGCATATAAAACCGCCTTTCATGTTTACTGCATGGTGCTTCAGATGCGATATTTCTCTGTCTTTGACAGGAAATTGAATCCATTACAGTAGTTTTTCCCCCAGCACATCCTGACTGGATGGGATCATTAAAGAAAAAAACAAACAAACAAAAAAAAAAAACAAAACACCAAATGAGTTAAATTAAGTGGGGTCACTGGCTGTTTGTACAGTGACCCCAGGAAAAGGTTGCAAAGCTCGCATGATACAGAGCTCTTCTATATGAGATCTTTTTGAAGAATTACAGGTGGCTGCATGAACTAGAACAAAACTCCAACTTCATACTCACTGCTGCAGAGTATATAAACTGAATCCATCCATAGTAAACTGCTTCTTGGGAGTGCGCGCGCGCGCACGCACGCACACACACACACACAATTATTTTGTTGTTACTAAACAGCTAATTAAATTAATCTTCTATTAAAGCTATTAATTTGAATACACTTAATTTCTCTCAACAATACTTTCTGTAATATTACCATTTTTGAATCTTTATCAGTTTGAATCAAGTTGGTTACTGCTCCAAGGGAAATTCAGCACACCAATCGTGGCCACTGCATGTTCACAGCAAGCAACAGGAAAGAACGTGAACATCAATGGACAAAGCAAATCCTTATTTTAATAACAAAAATAATCAAGGAGAAATGTACAATTATCGACTCCAAATAAATGCAAATAAAAATAAATAGAAAATTAATTACAGATAAGGCATAACTTACAATTTCCTTAAAAAGGGGTAATCAAAAAAAAAAAAAAAAGAATGTGGATTTTTGCTCTTTATGGATCATAAATGCAAAGCTTGCTAGATACAGATGACACCCAAGATACTGGCCCATAAATTTACCACTCAGTTATTCATCATTAATCTTTTATTTATAACAAATATGAACATTTTCCCTGAGGAAATTAAACCACTTGATCTTAGTAGTAGTAGATGTAATAATAATAATAATAATAATAATGAATCCAAAGCTTTTAAGTATGTTTAAACGGTCATGTATAATGAAGTGTATAAACAGACAGACAGACAGAAGTCACAGAAGGTGCGTAAAGCAGAGTGTAAAGCATCCTAATGTTGTCTCCAAACTGGACACACCACACAGGTGCTGTTTTAGGGCTGCAAATGTGCCCCAGAACAGGTTGGAGGTGTGGGGGGGGGGGGGGGGGGGGGGTGAACGCCACTAAACTGAGGACAAGCACCAAGTCTTCGAGCGCTTCTATTCACGTATGTTCTTACTACTCAAACACCTCAGCCTGACTAGCCCAGGTCAGAAAAGGGCCGAGCTGGGAGAGCATGCGATTCACCTCTGATAATGTGTACCTTTGTCAGAGAGCTGCGCATGTCAGCATTACAGCTAACTACATTGGTGGAGCAAAATAGATATGATTTCCCCCCCCCGCTTTAAGGTGCAAGATAGTAAAATAGGGCAATATGGTGAGTCCCATAGCCCTCCTAGGTGCCTGAAAGGTGCCGGAACTAATCACTTCAAACTGCCCCAAGGAGACATAATTATTTTAAATACAAATGTAAAAACTTTAGCAACAGCAAAAAACAAAACAAACAAAACAAAAAATAAAAATTTAAACATTTGCCTCACCCCAATAGCAACGCGCACATGCACGTTGTCCCATCGTATCCCTCATGTGTCTGCTCTCCTTAAGGGTGGGACACGATGGGACACCAGTCGAACATGTGGAGGTTCTGCACATACTGTAGTGAAGTCACTCATCTTGCCCGGGCATCATCACGTTAATACATCACTGAGCGAGTTTTGCGAGAATGCCCCACACACTGCACCAAGAACACCGACTAACAGGTCTGTGACAATCAGAGCAGTGGAGCTCGCAAATGTACACAGACGAATCTGATCATTTATAATATGAAACAGTACCAAATAATAACAAGGAGGAAAGAGGGAGGAAAAGATAAAAAAAAAAAAGCATGTAGGAGCCCTTATTCACAGAGAGCCAAAGCAACATCAAGGCCCTGTAAGCACAATAGACGTGAGGCTCGACAGCAGACTGAGCAAGCATAAATGACTTTCAGACATGAGGGAGGCAAAGCTCTAGTAGTCAAATTTAAAATAGTTTAATTATGGTTGCTGATGACATTGAGTGGGTTTTTCAGCACATACATATAGATCCTTCAACTTATTCAATATATATATATTTTTTAAGTCCTTTACGTTATGATGTCCATGCAACTCTGTCCCTGTCAAATTTGTACTTATGTGAAATCCCCTCACATTAACTAGTTTTAAGATTTGCTGAGCAAATTGAGAGCAAAGGATGTCATGTTTAAAAAGAGATCATTTTGGTACACAACTCTGAAGAAATGGTCAAAAAGGAACAACCCAAACAGATTGCATTAGTGTAAGATTTGCCCCCACATACTTTCAAATATCACCTTTATTATTCAACACGTTCAGGTATTTTAGTTAAAAGGTCATGGCCTGTTAGACTAGAAAGAAACAAAGGGTGTCGGCCTTCATGGCAGGCAGAGAAGCCTTGTGCCAGACTGCTCTGTGCTGAAGATTAAGCCCATCACTTACTCTGGAAACACTAAAAACTTCACAGACTTTGGATCTTCTGCGATGAAACACAGAAGTCAAACAGGATTTGAGAGTCGTACTTCACATGTCTGATTTACACATGATGCACGGGAGATCTGAATAAAACGCTGCATGTTGGCAGGTGGGTTGAACACATATGAAATCACAGAATAAGAATCAGGCCTGAGGTAGCCGCTATTTAGCCTGCGCCACTCAAACTGAATCCACCTTCTCCTTCTGATGGAATCTATTTCAAATACAACTCAAATCACTTTTCATTTAAGCCACAAGTCAAATCCTTCTCCAACATCCACATTGCCTCAGCACGAGGGACTTTCGTCTTTTTGGGTTACGACATATTTGCCAACAGCTTTTCTTAAAAGAGACGGCCAAACATGGTCAATGGAGCAGAGGTCAGATCAGGTCAGAGGTCACTGCAATAGTTCTATAGCCTTAGGATTGTTGCTTCATGGAAACTGAAGGCTACATGAGGTCACCTAGTGAGCCCGGGACACATGTTCATATGCACACATGAGCCTGGGACACGTCTTTGGACCAATCAGTGCTGCTCATTTAGACCACCTGCCCTTTACCCAGAGTACAGACGGGCCGTCACTCAGACCCAAACTCTTTTCTTTGTTACTATGTTCTGTTCTTCCATGGGAAGAAATATAAGACAGAAAGGATGTTGCAAGTTTACAGGTTTGTTTTTTCTGTAAAAACTGTAACGCCGGGGTGGTTAGGGTGTGGCTGGCGGCCCATGCAGAGCTCCTTTGACATGCAGCCTTATGCGACCATGCCAAATTAGCTTGAATATATTTGTACGCAGACCAGGTCCGTGGAATAAATGGCGAAACCAGTGGGAAATGTACCTGGTAAAAATGAGAGTGGCAAGAAAACACTGAAGCAGCACAAAAACCCCCCCAAACTAAACAAACTTTTGAAATCTTTGAAAGATTTAAATCTTTTTCAGTTTCCTTATAAAGGTGTCTCTCGCCCACTAACCAGAATGTCTTTATAGTGACAGTATATTTTTCCCCCTCTACAATGGTTGACACTAGTATAAAATAAGAGTGGTTGTAGGAGGTGCTAGGAGGTGGACATGATTTGGTAGGAGCCGTTTTCTGGTGGGGGAGGGGGTTTGGCTTCGGTGATGGTTGTGGGTTTGGGAGGCCAGTCGGGGTCCACACTTAGTTCTTGGGCCAGATGCATGTAACGCGCTTTGGGAACCTTCCTCTGTCCACAGCATAGGCAGGACACGTGCTTGGAGCCCAACAACTCTATTCCTCTCTACACACACACACACACGGAAAAACAAAGAGGAAGAAAACAGGAAAAGAGGAAAAGATTTAATTTCAGCTTCTTTTCATTTCAAATTATATTTCAAACCCGAGATCCAACGGTGACCCAAAAAGGAAACACACTGCACAATACACCGCAATTTCTAAACCAACCAGACTCAAAAAAGGGTTCCAGGGCTACACAGTAAAACCAAACAAGACAGAGACAATAAACCCTTCATCCAAGCAATTTTTAGACTCAGGATAGAAACACATCTGGATCAGGACTGCACACACACACACACACACAGTCAGTTCACAGACAACGCTTTTGGGATGCATACGCTGGTTGTTTATTGTAGTCACTACACAGGGGTATTAAGACTAAGGAAAGAAAGAGTGGTAACCTCCCACAGCTTGACTTACAGGTAGTGTCCACTAGGTGGCGCCCAAGTAGCGACCAGAGAAACAAGTTTGCGCATGCACAAGTGAAAACGTTAAAAAAAAAAAATTGTCACATGGAGTGAGCAGAAGAGTGTGGGGAGCAGAGAGTGAGTGACTGACTACATCGACAGATAGATACATATGGATTGACTAGGTCGACACAGACAAAGAAAACAAGTGCTAGAGAGACAGACACAGAGAGATGGATTGACACAGAGTGAGATAGAGAGTAGAGTGCACACGAGAGACAGAGACAGAGAGAGAGAAGGACTGAAGGGAGTGAGAAAACAATGGTGAACAGAAGTGTCAGATTTCCCAACCTGTGGTGGCGGGGTGGCAGGCTGGAGACCACAGCTGCCCTGCTTGTCTCGGCTGAACACAAGCTTCCATAAGACGACGTCAAGGACGAAGGTCTAAGGAAAAGTGCATCGGTGCGGACAGAACGGAGACAGCCACGAATCACATCACTCTCACGAGACTCAATTGTCAAGACTCAATTGCAGTTTCATTCAAGTAGCAAACTACATAAGATGCCTATTAAGAGGGAAGTGATTTCAGGTTGCGTGTTAGTCACGGAGAGGGAGAGGGAGAGGGAGAGAGCGAGCGAGAGAGAGAGAGAGGATATCAAGAAGCCAGTAAACAGGCAACAGTTCATTTGTGATGAGAAATATAGGATCATTAGAAACTTAAGTGGTATAATGCGTAATGATTCGATTGTTTGTTGTGGTCTGGTCCATCACTCTGATTGGGTGAAACACAGGGGCGTCGACCGAGACGGTAGCAAGCGGCTCATTGACTAAAGGGGTTTGAGAGGAGGAAGCTCACTAAGCCACTAAGAGCAGCACGACACCACTACAAAGCTGATAGACAGCAGCTGTCAATCGCAGTGGAGGTTCCAGCCCACTGGCAGCGATGCCGAGACCTGCGACAGGGGGTGGGGTGTTGGGGGCTGTTGTGGGGGGGATGGGAGGCATTTTCCTCTGTTTTTTTCTTCATGTTGTTGCCATTCAAAGGTAGTTCTAAGCCAGCTGGAGACGGACATGATTACAGTTCACACTTCACAGAGCACCTGCAGTTGTGAAACTAGTCAAGCTCCTTTACTCAACAGCACGGGAGAGCAGACATGAACTATGACACGTGTGTGTGTGTGTGTGTGTGTGTGTGTGTGTGTGTGAGAGAGAGAGAGAGAGAGACACTGTAGGCATCACAGTGGGTGCGTTTTCTCATTAGGTTACAGCGTGAGCACACACACTGTGGAGGTTAAGACCCAGTGCTTGGCCATCTGCAGCAGTTTGTTCAACATATTTAAGAGCGAGATCATTCAAGACAGGGAAGTCAATAACACAGCACAGTCCCATACAACATGGACCAAACCAACACGGCAAACACAGCTCACATCAGCCCACAAGACCTGGACTCTGGTTAACAAACTAGCCTGCATCAAAACAGGCAAGTCACTGCTACAGTTGTATTTGGAAATAAACCTGAACACATATGTAAATATGAATGACTGAACTTGTTGCCCTCACGCTTACCTCCATGAAGACAGAAACGGCAGCGTTGCCCAGCACTATATACACCAGAGTGACGCGCCACGAGTAAGGAACACACACGATCTGGAGGAGCAGATTCAAAACATAGGGATGGAGAGTCAACTTTTAGCTGAGTGTGCCTCCACTGGAAGGGGGAAAGAGATATTTAACATTGTACTTACATCCAAGGTCTCATCTATGGCAGAGACAGGATAGAGCATTATAAAGAACAGGAACACATACAGACTGACCACAGACAACACAAAAGGCCCTGGGGAAGGGAGAGAGAAAGAGAGAGGGAGAGTTTTAACAAATGTCTGCTTGTGGTCAAGGTAAAGACACCCACAGTGCAGACTCATACCAACAAAATTACTGTCCAAATGAACTCAAGTGTTTATGGAACCAATCCATCTCAGTTAAAGGTCAGTTCCTGCGCTGACTCTGAACACTGTATGCTAAACCGCTATCTGTTTGCGCTGGGAGAGATACGTGTGTTGTTCAGATACGTAAAGATGGCGCTCACAGTTTTTGTAGCTGGGCTGACGGAAGGGTTTGCCTTTGGAGAAGACGATGGCGACGATGAGGTACTGGAAGGAGGACACGTAGAATAGTGTCGTGTTCTCGTAGTTCTGGATGTTGTGCTCGTCCTCCTCGGTGGAGTTGTCCGTGGAGTTGTCGTGGGAGGAGGCGTTACACAGCCTGGGAGCAAGCGGAAAGAAGACGTGAGACACCTGCAGGCTTTGTCGTCCTGCTCCATGCTGAGGGGCGGGCACTCACTCTGCCTCGGGGGTCCAGGGCTCGTACCAGCCCTGCTGGCGGACCATGAGGAAGGCCAGTGACTGGAAGGCCAGGCAGATGAGGATCTGAGACAGCACAGAGACGAGCAGAGGAGCGGAGATGAGGCCCAGGGGAAGCCGCCGAGACACCAGCTCTCTCCACGCAGGGTTCAGGCTCACTGAGAGAGAGAGAGAGAGAGAGAGTGTGTGTGTGTGTGTGTGAGACTATCAATACACCCCACTTTATTTATTTATGCTTCCCCCAAATTGTAATGCAGTAAAGAATTTAATTCTAACATTTTACCTTTCCACTAACTATATGAGGTTCAATTTCTTTTTCTTGTTCTTCAAACAGGACATATGCATCACTATTCATCATGCCAACAAAAGCACTTTGAATTGCGAGAGCGTCCACTTGTTGACTGGCATTCTCACCCAGTTTGGGAATAATACTCACTGGTAAACACAATAAGCAGGATGATGGCGATGTCAATGAAGAGGAACTGGAAGTCTCCCAGGTTACTAAGGATCTGCAACAGAGGAAGGTTCAAACATCTCACACCACGATCTGGGCAGAAACTACTCATTTTGATGGTGTAATTCAAAATGGCAACGGTCACTACACATCTCTGATACTGGCTTCAGTACAGGCTTCACAGGTGTAGAGGGACACGGGATGTGTGTGTGGTAGATCAGAGTCTCACATAGTAGAGCAGGGTGACGCTGATGTACTGGATCATGCTGTACAGGGCCATGAACTTGAACACGCAGAAGGAGGTGACGAGTGCAGCCCGGCCCTCCCTGCGTGCGCGCGCGCGCACACACACACACACACACACACACACACACACACACACACACAGTGTAAACACCCCTTGCCCTCCCCTCATCCACTCTGGAGATTGGCCAACACTTTTCACTGAACACAAAAGGCTGATTTCAGTACAAAAACGCCAGCACAGTGAATTACAGAAATAACCTAACAAATAAAAACTCAATTATTCCTGATTATTTTGCCCACACATTCCTCAAACATTTCCTGTTGTTTCTGGCCGGCCAGAGTGTACTTGAACTTAATGAAATCTGACATCTAACCACACAAAATTCTTTATAAAAGATCCTTCTTATCTAAATACAAAAGTTTTATAAACTAATAAGAATTATACTTTGTACAGTCATGGCCAAACGTTGAGACTAACACAAATTTAGGTTTTCACAAAGTTTACTGCCTCAGTTTTTAAGATCCTTTTATCAGATATCTATATGGTATAGTGATATGAAATGCTTATAATTGTACAATTTTATTTATTTATTTATTTTTTACTTGACAAAAATACATCCAGTTTAAGCAAATACTTAATATTTACAGTGTTGATCCTTCTTTTATAAGACTTCTGCAATTCACCTTGGCATGCTGGATATCAGCTTCTGAGCAAAATCTTGAGTGATGGCAACCCACTCTTGCCTAATCAGTGCTTGGAGTTCATCAGTTTCTGTGTTTGTTTGTCTATCCTCTTTTTGAGGATTGACCACAGGTTCTCAATGGGATTGAGATTTGGGGAGTTTCCTGGCCATGGACCCAACATTTCAATGTTTTGTTCACCGAGCCACTTTTACCTTGAGACATGTTGCTCTGTCATGCTGGAAAAAGCATTGTTCATCACCAAATTGCTCATGGATCATTGGGAGAAGTTGCTCTTCGAGAAGATTTTGAAACCATTCCTTATTCAGGGTAGTGATCTTAGGCAACATTTTGAGCAAACCCACTCCCTTGGATGAGAAGCAACCCCACACATGAATGGTCTCAGGATGCCTCACTGTTGGCATGACACAGGACTCATGGTAGCGTTCACCTTTTCTTATCCGGACAATCGTTTGTCAAGTTGTCCCAAACGGTCTGAAAGGGGCTTCATCAGAGAAAATAACTTTACCCCAGAACTCTGCAGTCCAATCCCTGTACCTCCTGCAGAATGTCAGTCTGTCCTTGACGTCTTTTTTTGGAGAGAAGTGGCTTCTTTGCTAAGCCGTCCTCCAAAAGCCTTCGCCTCACTGTGAATGCAGATGCATTCACACCTGCCATTCCTGAGCAAGCTCTGCACTGGTGGTGACCAAATCCCGTAGCTGCGTCCTCTTTAGGAGACGGTCCTGGTGCTTTCTTGACTTTCTTGGACACCCTGACGCTTTCTACACTGCAACTGAATCTCTCTCCTTGAAGTTCTTGATGATTCAATACATGGATGATTTAGGTGCTCTCTTACAAGCAGCAATGTCCTTGCCTGTGAAGCCCTTTTGATATAACGCAATGATGACGGCACTCATTTCCTCTGAGGTAACCATGGTGGTTCAAGCACCACCACCTTTTTAAAACAACCAGTCTGCTCTTCTAATTCTTCATTCTTCTAATTCTGTCATGCTCTTCTTCAGCATGACAGAGTGATATCAGCTGCCTTGTCTTCATTAACACTTTCTTCTGAGCTAACGAGAAGATCACTGAAATGAGGTTAGCAGGCCATTTTGTGGCAGGGCTGAAATGCAGTGGTTGGAATGCAGTAATGTTTGTGATTAAGTTAATTTTCATGGCAAGGAATGACTTTCCAATTAATTGCAATTCATCTGATCACTTGTCATAATCTAGAGTTAATGCAAATTGCCACCATAAAAACGGAAGCAGCAAACTTTGTGAAAACCAAAATTAGTCTTAAAAGTCTTAAAACGTTTGGTCACGACTGTACTATTATCATTAATCCAGTGCATCTGTAATGAATGGAACATTACTGAAATTTAAGGAATACTCAGTGAATACTGATGAATCAGGATTACTAATCTTTGGTATTAGCTCAGCATTAGTTCAAAAATAATCTGGACCGTCGCACCTGATGAGGTCAGGCACGCAGGAGATGTTGGGTGTCCTGGAGGTGAAAGGGGAGGCTACGGAGGCCTCCAGCTCCGACAGGGAGATGCCGCTATGAGCTCTCTTCAGTGCCTGCGGGTGGAGGGGGGGACAGTTAGGCTCACTGCTCACAGCACCCCCTAGTGAAGGCTGCAGATGCCGGGGTACGTGCGATGAACAGGACACTCTCAGCCAAAGCAAACCAGGAGGAAACCTTCGCTAAACAAGGACTTACTCCACAGTCATTGGCTCCATCGCCGCACATTCCGACAAAGTAACTAAGAGAGAAGAACAAAAAGGATATTTGAAAAGGTCTGTTATAAGTGCACCTGGTTATATGGTGTGTGTGTATGTGTGTGTCTGTGTGGCATGATGCTCACTCTACGCTCTGGAGTGTCTCCACCAGTTGGGTCTTCTGGTCCGGTGCCATCCTGGCAAACACTGTCCCATGCAGTACCAGCTACACCGGTGCACCAATAAACAAACACTTAGACCAGAAATGGAACCTCAACCCCCTCAAAACACTTAACAGGGTTCTCACACACACACACACACGCACACGCACACGCACACGCACACACTCATACACGCACACACTCATACACGCACACACACAAACAAACACCCGAGACATGAGCGGCCGTCAGACGTCTGTGCCAAGGAACCTGACCTTCTGCAGAAGGTCCTGGAAGTGCTCGGTGATGACGGTGAATGACTTGCCGCTCATGGCGAAGTGGTAGCGCTCCAGAGACCTCTGCTCCTTCGAGCTGTCCTCCATGCTGATCTGCACGTCCTGCGTCAGCACACATGCGCGCACGCGCACACACACACACACGATTTGCCATCAAATCGCCTTCCTAACCTCAATATTACTTTAACAAAATAACTGAGCCTGATGCCTCCCACGCTCACAGTAGCAGTGCTCGTCCAGCAGAGGGCGTGGACTGACCTCTATGTCCGTCTTGCTCATGTGCTTGCTGGGGTTGTCGGCGTATTGCCAGTTGATCCGGGCTGGCTGGCCGTCTTTCGGGGGCAGCGCGTCGGCGATGATGACCCGATCCTGTGGCGGGATCATCCCGCAGTCCCGCGCTACTGAGATGGCTGTCAGCATGTTGTCACCTGCGTGACGGAGAGGAGAGGAAGATGTAAGACCTCAGATGCGACAGCCCTGGTGTTCACCACAGCCCCACCCTGCTGGCACAGCCCGATATCGCCACAGGATACTCGAGCTGAGGGCTTTCGGTCTGCTGCGGCGTCTCTGTACCTGTGACCATGACTGTGCGAATCTGGGCCTGACGGAGGACGTCCAGAACACCTGGCGTCTCACACTTCAGTTTGTTCTGCATAATGATCAGCCCCAGGAACTCCATGTTGGTCTCAATGTGATCCCTGTGTATGCACAGCACAGCAGCTGAACACGACCGGAACCAGCCACGCAGCCGGCCCAATGTTTACCGCGCCGCGCCGCAGAGCAGAGAGACACTGTGGACTTACCGGCGTTGGCAGGGGGCGAGTAGGCAATTGTGAGCTCTGGTACCTGTTAATGTTCTGCACCCTGTGCCATGTGAGTCTGGACTCCAGGCGCCGGTGTGCCAGGGCGATGACACGGAAACCTTGCTTAGTGTAATCTTCCAGCACCTCCGCAAAATCCTGTGGCACTGCAAAGCATTGAGGGAGACAGTCTGATTCAGTATAGACTCAATCATCTAGAATGCAACGCATTGTTGTTATTGCAGTGTTACCCCCCAGAGGGCACTTGGACTTCTTGTAGATTAACTAACTGGTCTCTCTCTTGCACAGGCTTGCCACAACCTCTGGCGCCCCCTTGAGGTAGGCATCCATGCGCTTCTCTCCAAGCAGCCGCACCACCACGCTCATCCTCTGCAGGGCCGAGGAGAAGGGGAACTGCCTCACGATGCCGATCTCGTAGGAGGTCTGGAAGGCAGAGCACAGTGACCACGAGCCACTCCACGCTCCAGCCCCAACAGGGTGCGCCAACGGGCACGGGTCAGACCACTTACCGGCAGCTCGTACAGCTCCTAGAGCACAGCCAACAGACAAGTGGGAGAAAGAGCATCAGCCATGTGACTCAGCAGACACACGCTCACTCGTACAGGAGGAGAAGTCCAGCGGACGTCACCGGCAATGCAGGGAGGGGACAGAGAGACATACCATGTCCTGCTCCGGCGACATCGCCGGCTCTGGGAGCAGCTGCTTGGGCGGCCGAACCACAGTGGGCATGATGCGATTATGCAGAGACGTCTCCTCCTCGGTGGGCTCCTCCAGAATCTGAGACGGAGAGACACACACACAAAAAGTCATAACAGAGTCACATAACTAAACAACAGGTCTGGTGTATTTGAACATTGCTGAAGGCATTCATTCAGGGAAGCTTGGTTGATCTTTGTAGCCCTTTGAAGACTCACCACTGAAGTAAATTACTCATCACATCTCAAGTCATTTGCAACAAAGGAGAATGCCTCACAACTGACTAAGGGAAGGCCTGCTTTGTTTAAAAAAAACAAACAAACAAACAAAAAAAACAACAACCTTGTTTTACTCTAAGTACTGCCAAACACGTTTACAACATTTCACTCATCATATGACTCTGGACTGTAAGTGCCAGTGGGTCACTTGTGAGCTGGCCAGGAGACAGGAGTGCAGAGCTACACACCCAGCCAGTAGCCTCAAACATCTTCAGGTCCAGGGGGTCTCCGGAGAGCTGGCCTTCGATCTTGGTCAGAGAGTGGCACGTGGCCATGCAGGCTACGAAGTGGGTCTTCACCAGACTCTCCTTGAAGGCGTTGTCCTCTGTGTGATGGAAACTAGTCGGGGGGGGGGGGGTGGGTGAAGAGAGGGAGAGAGGGAGAGAGAGAGAGAGAGAGAGAGAGAGAGAAAGAAAGACCAGCCTCACCACGACGGTTTACAGAGCATGTATGTAGCCTAAAGAAGTGTCTAGTTCCAAAGTTCCAATGTTCCACTGGAGAACTCAAAACGGACATCTGCTTCAGTCTGGCAGGTTTAGGGTGAACTACGTAGACAGTCTGGGACTATTTCACCATTAACACAAACACTGAGGATCACAACACTCACCTGCTGCCCTCTACTCTCTGAACACCCCACAGATCCAGACCATCCTCAGTGAGAGTGCCCGTCTACAGAAAGAGACGGCGCACAAGACAGCGCGGAACAGTATTAGAGAGTGCACGACAGCGCGGGGCAGCATTACAGGGGGCACGACAGCGCGGGGCAGCATCAGAGGGGGCACGACAGCGCGGGGCAGTATTAGAGAGTGCACGACAGTGCGGGGCAGCATCAGAGGGTGCACTCAAGCACACAACATAATAGCATGAGGAAGGTCAGCACAAATATTACTGTCACAGTGTATACAAAGGAGCAGGTGAGAGGCTTTAGAGTGCATGAATGTAAGTGTGTGTGTGTGTGTGAGTGAGAGAGAGAGAAGAATGCCTAGAAACCATTTAGAGCAGCTTGTAGAAGAGACAAACAGAATTAAATCCAAGGCAGCAGGCACATCTTTGTAGTGATGGAAATAGTACTCTGCTAAAACAAGAACACTGAACATTACCCCAGGAGGGGTAGAGGGGGCAGAGTCTATATGAGCCAAGCCCACCTTATCAAAGCAGACAAGGTTCAGCTGACCACAGATATTGATCCTCTGGGGGCTAATACAGAAGATGCCCATTTTCTTGAGGCGGCGCTGCGCGTAGACGATGCCCGCCGTGAGAGCCGCGGGCAGCGCAGGTGGTACTGTGATGGTGATGATGTCCAGAGACTTGACCACGATGGTCTTTGCCGGAACCTGGGGATAGTGTGGTAAAACAAACAAAAAAAAAACACAAAACAAAACAAAACAAAAACCTAAACAAACAGTCTGCACTGGACATCGGTTTACAGTTGCGTTCCCCATGTGAAGTGATACAGAGGTGTTAATCTACTTCCAAGGTTCATGTGCTGAACTACGTGGTGAGGATGCCTGTAAACAACCGAAGGTAGAAGCCAAAGCTGTGAGGGAACTACTCATTCCACTGATGCTCTCTCAGGTTTTATGGAGCAAATCAGAGAAGGACCCACATTATTCATGAGAGAAGGACTTACATTATTCATGATGCTCAGGACAATCGAGTAGATAAAGCCAACACCAGCCACACCCACCAAGCAGAGGAGGAACAGGTAGGCGTCTCTGTACAGCTTGAAGTCTGTGGGCTTGGGGTACAGGATAGAGCGAACCAGCTGGCCCTTGGAGGTACTGAACCCTGGAGGAATGGAGACAGCACTGGAAATGAGAGACTGCACATAGAAACATGCACATGCAGTAACGCACACAGAAGACTCACACACACTGGCCTGGCTGATTAAATGAAGTTAAATGACTAATTAAATGAAGTAATCAGGTTGGTACAGACGCCGCAAATAAAGATTTGACCCCTTTTGATTACATTTGTTGGTATGCCTGTGTTGTACCGTTTTCCACTTGTTATGAAAGGTCAAACATTACAACACGTATCTCAGAAAAGACTGCAGTGGGCTGAGGCCACCGGCATAGGGCACCATCACAACTGGCTCAGAGTTTTTGCATACTCTACAGGAAACGGAACTACTATCTGAGATTAGGCAATTCAGCAGGAACATTGAAAGAAGAAGCAGAATGTGCAGAAAGCTTTAATATAATTTACAATAATATTCTACGCCTCTTTCTCAAAATATTCTCAGGCACAAAGTTCAGCACTCAAAAGTGGAAATTTGAGGGTGGGAACAACTAGCTAAACATTATATTTTTCATATTTATTTTAATTTCAGATACCATTTTCTTTATTTTTCTTTTTCAATTACTATTTTATTTCTTCAAATTAACTTCATTCCTATCTTAATCATTTGTCTCTTTATGTATTTTTATTCTTAATGAATATTTAATTTTTTTATCTAGTTTGCTTTTAATTAAAATAAAGAATTTTATTTAAATAAACTATTTTATGTAATTCCTCATTTTGGCAGCAACCTTGACAAGGTGATTGCATCTTGAGCTCTATCTTTGTTATTAATTTTTTAATATCTATATAAAGCACTTTAAATTGGACCTGTACTATGGTAGGTAGTAAACAAACTCTTGCCTTACAGCCCAAACATTTATACATTTAATGCCTCAGTGAGATTAATGTAGCGGACGTCCTTCGGTGCTTTGGCCAGTGTGTATGTTCTGACGGCTCACCGGTGCGGACCACGGTGGCTTTGACCAGCTCTCCTGTGTAGAAGCGGGTCTGGATGACGTTGGTGCCACAGAACAGCGTGTGTCTCTTGTGCTCTTCCGTTCCGTACACAGTGTCACACTCCTCCCCCTTCTCACCCTGCAGAGGGTTGGGCAGGTTGGTCTTAGTGACAGGCACACTCTCTCCTACCAAACAGCGAGGAGTGTGGGGGAGAGAGAGAGAGAGAGAGAGAGAGAGAGAAAATTAGGCCAATTTCCATTTTTCATAGTCATAGTGAATAGATCCCTACATTTATGGATGTATTTAAACACCAGTCCCAGAGAAACACTGCACTTTAAGGCACTATACAGAGTGTATACTCTGAGGAAAGAGCAAAAATAAAAACAACCCCAGGACAGAATCCGGGCTGCTATTACATATACGCTCGTCACGCTAAGAGGCGGCGGGCTACCTGTGAGCATGCTCTCATTGACAATGCAGGTCCCGCTAATCAGCACTGCATCACATGGCATGACAGTGCCATTGCTGGGGATAACCATGACATCACCTGGCACCAGATCTGTGGACATTGTTTCCTCGATCTCTGCATGCAGACAGACAGGTGGGAGAGAGGACGAAATTGGGGAGGGGGATTGAAAGAAAGGACTACTATGTGCATCAGAAACTCCAACAGTCTCAGCAGTTCTTTCATCATCCACGCTCCTGCGCCCTGCAGATAACGCTGACTCATCACACTCAAGGTCTCTGTACCAGCCTTACTCTGGCCATGCAGCCCTGAAAGCCTTGTCCTTTGAATTGCTTCCAGGCACCAGGAGAGGAGCAGAATATATGTGGAGGAGCTGAGATATATGTGGAAACATACCGTTATCTGCTCTGCAGACCGACACCCGTACGATACTGTGGGCTAAAACCATGTCATGGAGCATGACGTATTGCTACAACAAAGCGACACAAAATAGGCACAAATTGCTTATTATACACAAACCACACAAACATGTATACAGGATGCAAAACGGGAATTCTTTTTTAACAGTGCACCCCGGACTCTGAATCTGTGTACAAGAGGCTGTAGAGTGACTAGGAGAGGGAACCTCACCTTTTTGATGGTGTAGAGAGAGGTAGCTATCGATATGACTGACATTAACACTATAGTCATCGCATAGTAGTAGTATTCATCAGAACACCATAAGATAACACTGAAGAGCTGAAAGATGTAGAAGGGGTTGAGGACCTGAGAGAGAGAGAAAAACAGAGGACAACATGCAGGGGAAGGAGAACGGTGACAGGTTACTACTTAACATTTTCTAGTCTGAAAACAGCACAGCTGAGAGACAAACCCCCTCATCACGGCTAACGTAAAACACAACCACAGGCCACAGCACTACAAAAGAATCAGTCATCGGGGCCGGGGTAATCAGGGCCAGGGTGACGGTGTACTAGGGCCCTACCTCCTTTATCAGTAGCTTGAAAAGAGAAGGCACTTTAACGGCGATTTCATTCACTCCAAAAAATAATCGCCTGCAAAAGACAATAGCAACAAATGATAAACAAATTAAATGTCGTGTGGGGTATAGTGAGGTAGGGTAAGGGTGGGGCAGTGTAAAGGTGGGGTGGGGCAAGGGTAGGGTAAGGGTGGGATACGGGCAGGGTCACCTGTATTCCTGCTGGTCCTTGCTGAGGCCACCACTGTGCTCTGAGTGGATACTGGAACACTTCACATCCAGGTCCTCCAGACCCCTGTGTTCAAGCCGGGACACGCAGGGTTAACACAGGCCAAGCCCTGCACACACTGCCCCTGCCACCTCACGGAGACCCCACCACTACGTTCAATACTTTAAACATCGCCTCACCATCAACCCCCAGAACTGGAAATCAGGATGCTTACGTTAACACTTCGAAGTTCTGAGCAGAGTCATTCCAGTAATATTTTGTGCTGTGGAGTGTAAAATAGCGGATCTGCAGAAGAAGAGACAAAGAGAGCAAAGGTCATCCCAGCAGCTTCTCAGACCGCCAGCTAAAACAGACTCTGTTTACAGCCCTTATGCCATTAGCACTGCACTGGTTATATTTATATGTCGGTGGGAGCTACCAGAACACACTGGTACAGTACATAAACCCTCTTAGTCTTTCTGTGTGAGAACATAACACCCAGAGAACACGAGAACATGAGATTTCTATAAGGAGTGCCATAGGGAGTGTGTGTGTGTGCGCGCGTGCACGCACGCGTGTGCGTACCTGCACAGGTTGGTATTCAGCATATTTCTTGATGAAGCCCTCAGCGGGGGTGTTGGAGGGGTGGGGGCGGAGGCCGTTGGCCAGGGAAGTGGTGGTCTGAGAGTCCAGGCTGCTGAACGGGTTTGTCCCGGGGGCCAGCATGACACGCACCTTAGCCAGGAACCAGCGCTTAAACTCATCCTGGCACACGCACGCATACACACACACACACGCACGCACGCATACACACACACACACGCACGCACGCACACACACACACACGCACGCACGCACGCACGCATACACACACACACACACACACACACACACACACACACACACACACACACACACACACACAGTTATTAAGTTACACAAAAAAGTGACAGGCCACCAAACCATAGATTTTGGCCATAATGCTGGGCTAAGCTGTTCTGTAATCTTAACTGGATGATCTATTCACAGCCTGTGTACTTTGTGCTCCAGATTGACCTACAGTGTTCATTACCACACAGACAAAAACGTTTTGTACATCCAGGATCACAGTGTGATTACAAGGGGTTGGAAAAATGCTCTCTACAGCACTTCTAATACTGCTAAAACTACTACTACTATAAACAAAGTGAAATGTGCATAAGTGTGGATCATAATGTGTGTGAGGGTCTATTGAACTTGGGGGGGGGGGGGGGGTGCTCATGTTTGTGTAGGACTTGGGGTTGCGTGTATGTGCATGCATGTGTGTGTGCTTCTGTGCAGAACTTGGGGTGTATGTGCGTGGATGTTTTCGCCCGCAGAACTGATGTGGTAACTGTGTGCGTGTGCGGGTACGTACTGTGCTTTGGAGCAGGACCACCTGAGCGTCCCGCACGGCTGTGCGGCTGCAGGTGGCCTTCACGCACCACTCTGGCATCCAATAAAGTAGCAGAAGCAGGAAACCGCCAGTGGAGAGCATGCCCAGTGCCACCAGCGCCAGCTTCCAGCGGCACAGCCGGTACCCGCTCAGCTCCTGTGGGACCACGCCGGACATGCTGGCTTAGCTACGTTACAGCTCACTGCCGAGAGACTGAGCTTGTGTCAGTCATGGGGATGATCAGAATGAGGTTGATTGCTGAAGTTAAAGTTAAAAACCGCCTCGAGCTTTTGTGTTCTGTGCTAAGCAAACAGCCAATGAACAATGAACACCATGATGAGCATTTAGGAATTTGAATACTGATTACTGGCTTTCATGTTTGGACATACACACCTCATGAGAGCACTGTGCAGGTGTACTGAGGGAGGTATGTGTAGAGGTGTACAGGTAACTTTACCATCTCATCCTCTAGTCCCTTATTGACAATCTTCACATCCTCCATGCTGCCCTCCAAAACGTCTGCACTGAGCCCTGCTGCTTACCTGCAGAAATGCATACTGCTAATGAGTGTGTGTGTGTGTGTGTGTATGCGCTTCAGAATGTAATGGATGCAACACAACAGCGGTCAGGCTCCTCTCACACACAAGGGAAACAAGCCTCACACTCAAATACAGACACACTCATTCCTGTTTGTGTCAGTCTCTACAGATGTAAGATGTCATTGTTCTTATCACACATTGGCCACTTTCTAATGGCACATACACAGTCAGTCCTGCAAAGGCATTTACAGATATATTAATTATATTGTATATTACTCACACACACACACACACAGGTCAACAGTACAGTTAGAGTGGAGGTTAGTGAAAGAGGATCTGAAAATGTCAATCAAGGACAAGACAGAAGAACATATGGACAGGGAGGGGAGGACAGTAGGGAACACCCAGGGTTTACTGTAATTCCCACCAGGATCAATAAAGTTCCATCTAATGCTGTCTAATCTAGTCTCCATCAGTGGATTCACAGCTTTAAAAATTAAGATTCATAATCTTATAAAATAGCCTCATATAGCCATTAACACGAGTCAGGTCTTCATTACAACACCATTCACCTGCAATGACCAAGCCCCACAAACAGTGACTGTGGCCTCTACCAGCAATGACCAAGCCACAAAAACAGTGGGTGTGGCCTCCAGGCAGAACATTAGGGCTGGGTACTGATGAACCATGCACGCACACACACACACACACACACTGTGAAACCACCCACAATAACATAGGGCAGCTTCAGGCTCAGTGGCAGGTCCATCCTCTCTTTGTAACATGCTTACATTTGTGCTGATTCATAGTGGGTCAGAGGGAGACAGCCTGGCCTGTATGTCAATGCCACACCACACACATGGCCATTGGGGTGCACGCACGCACACACACCCTTTATAATTAGAACCCACTTCTTAATATTTCAATGCTCATCACAAGTCATTTACTAATTGCGAAAGGCTTAACTGAAACTGAATTAAAATGTGATTAATTAGCAAATTCCAATTCCCTGCACCGATAAAGCACATGTCATTAATATTTATGGAACAAAGTCCACATTCCCAGCATCTACTGCAATGCCATGGCTGAAACTGGGGAAGTTACACACAACACCGTCCCTGTGGGAGCCGACCTCAGGGAACAGCTGAACTAAGGACCGAAAAGGGAGTGTACGTAATCGAGAAGAGTGAGGGGGAGAAGAGGGGAAAAAACTGTACTGAAGAGAGCAAGAATCAGAGACACCAAGAGACAGACAGACAGACAGAGAGAGATAGAGAATAGTCTGTCCAATTGTGTGTGTGTGTGTGTGTGTGTGTGTGTGTGTGTTCCCCTAGGTGGGGAACCTGGCTGACCCAACCATGGAGAGTGTAACGGGGAGGCGGTGTGGCCCTGCTGCGAGTGCTCCGCCATCGGCCCTGATCTTATCAGGGCTGCAGCAGCCCAGGGAAAGAGGAAGCTCGGCGGAGGGCCGTGCCCTTCCTAGCATTCTCCACCCACCGGCTGCGAGCAGCGCCACCACGTTCCAGTGTCATGCACAATTTATGTGAACACCGAGAAGAGCCGACCCACGCGCCCAAGCCGTTGTTTAGACCTTGTGGAGGGCTGTGTTGGTTGAATGTGAGGAAATGAAGCAAAGCATACTCTTGTGAAGTCATCTGTTGGTTACGCCAGTTATACAATGAATGCGAAGACAACGCGAGACCTCTGAGGATATTCAGTCTAACAAGAGATGAATGGTCATGAAAACAATAACACTGCTTTGGCGCCCAGCTTAGAGAGTTTTGAGGTTGAAACACTGTTCCACAGCTTTAGGTGGCTTTTGCAGCTAACAGCTTTGTGAATGTTTACTGGTAAGTAAATGTTCACTGCAATGGAAATGCAGGCTTGATCAGATTAGGTGATCAACCTAAACCAACATCAACATGTGGCTGTGAATGCAACGTTTTTGCCAGTGCAACATGCTTTGGATCACGGACGCCTGCATACGGAAGCGCTGTCTAAGGAGTTCCGAGTCAGTTGGTAGAACCCGAGCAGAGCAGAACTGCCTGTAGACTTTGGTACAGGTGGCAGAATGAGTTCTAATCACGAAAGGACATAAGAGCGACACCCACATGCCCATAACACCAGACCAGTCCCTGCGTGTCTCACTAATGAAGTGGTCTGCGCTAGATCACAGTCAGCGCGCCCTCCCCCATCCCCCTGCCTATACTACTTTCCATCTGTCTACTTTGCATTATTTTTCCCTCATCTACTCCTAAAGCTTTTCCTCTTTTTTGCTAAACTGAAGAGGCTCTTTCAAATACTTCACAGATGCCACTCTGCTCTCGGGACCTGATGTTCCTGTGGTCAGCCATTTGAGGTCCTGAGGCGTTTTCTTTGCCTGCCTACCCATGTTAGACAGTGTTCCTCTTAGTTCTGGATCCAGCAGTTTTTTGTGTTTATCAGGTTAACCTAAAAGATGAAGATGATTTTTCAATCTCATAATGGCTTACTTTACTCTGACTGACACTTCTGTGGTCTTGTATTCCAACAGGCTAAAATAAAAGGTCTCTTGTGTATGTACTGGTGCCATCAATGAACAATTATGATCATACCTATCTAATAAGAGCTATAAAGAATCTACAAATTCCTGCAGTGCCATAGAGTAATATGAGTGTACAAAACATGTAATTATCTCTAAGCAGACCATGAGAGTTTTTCCTAAACGCAACCCTCATTGTGTACGGTCAAACACTAAACAAGAAGAGGGCTACTGTATGCAATCCTTTGGAGTTCTTTCTAAATGGAAATACACACGCACCGTGAAGTCTCAATTTTCTGATAACTGCCTAGTAATTTCACCGAAATGAAGAGAGTCTTATACTGACAGTCTTAAATTTACATGAATTTAAAAGAGCCATACACTGAGAGGATCCACGAGAGAACTGGCTAGCCAACATGCTAACAAGCACCTTTATCTCGGCGCAACACTGATGAAACATCTGAACTAAACTAAACATAGAGCAGAGGTTCAAGATCAACTCTCCGAGGGGTCTTGAGGGCGCACACACACACACACACACACACACACGATGGCAACTTGGTCAAACAAAAACAGTTCAAAAGGTAAAAGACAATGAAAAAAATTATGAACAGATCTTTTTTTTCCCAGTAACTTTGAGGAGCATTTTTAAAAATTACTCTAGTGTAGCGCCAAATATGTGATTTCTTAAGATGTTTCATTTATGTGACAACCCCCCCCCCCATCACCATTTTCATAACGTCCACAGTGTATTCAGCAGCTATGAATCACATTAGTAAACAGCTGTGTTATGAAGACAAACATACAGAGAAGTAGAGATGCGTTTACCTTAAAACCCTTGGGCACCAGGGCCCTAGGACGCCTCTCCCTTTGGAAGAGCTCACCTCTCTCTCTCTCTCCCTTTTGCAATGCAGACCTGGACCTCTGTAAGACAACCAAAAGGCCTTAATTACAAACCATGAATCACTGTCTCTCAACCTCATTTCCCTGGCCTGCATGAAACACTCTCCACTCCCCCGATGTGGTGAGAGGCCTTTGATTTGAGCTTTCATAAGTTACAGTGTCTTTATTTACCAGCTGATAACGAAAAGAAATGGTTAAAGTGAAAATGATTGTTAACAAAACCAGACATTCTTGAAAGAGGTTAGCGTTTGGCCTCAAAGACAAAACAGAGTTGTGACTGAGAAAGAATAAATTAAGTAAATTGCTGACAGATAATTAACACAATGTGGAACTTTACAAGAAAACAACCTAAAATTAACTTTACCACACAGTGCAGTAAATGAGGCTTGTAATTGCTGAAATCTTTATTCTGGAACAAAAAGTGGTTCACTCAGGAAACAAAAACACTATGCTGTCCCTGGGGTCCCTGAAAACGCCAGCCAACCGGATTAAGCTGATCCTGGACTGTTGTCCAGAGTCACCGGATTAGCCTCAGACTGCACTGTTGTCCAGGGTCACCATATTAGCCTGAGCCTGAACTGTGCAGTCACCAGGTTAGCCTGAACCTATACCATTGTCCAAAGTCACCGGATTAGCCTTTGCCTGCACTGTTTTCCAGAGTCAATGCCAATTTGTCAAGTGGCCCATGCCACGATTTGTCTCTATTCACATTACCACAGGAATAAGGTTAAAACCTAGTAACATGTCCCACCTTCCCACAACAGCATCCAACAGCACAGAGAGAAAATGCTATCCAACCCGCACTATGCAGTGCCCATCAGAACAATTTGGCTGCTGCCCATCTAGTTTGACGGTCACAGCCAGTTTGTCAAGATAAACAAATGGGCAAATGTGTCCCAGAAGTCCTCTTATCATCTTGTTACAATTATGTCTTAATTATTCTCTTGATAATGAAGTCAGGTGCTTTCGTTATAAACTTTCATGATAAAATATCATGTTCTCAAATGCTCATATGCACAGGTCCTGGTACACTGATAAACCACAGACATCGCCACACTGTGCGATAAAAGCAACAATAGGATTATTTTACTTAGTAACTGTATAAAACCACCATGTGAACTCTGGCATGAGTTATGGAGCTTGCTACATGAAATCCAGCGTGCATTGCTGTCTGCGTTAAGATCTTCTGCCATCACCTGGAGATCATGCGAGGGCACGTTACGGATCACAGACAATGGTGAGATGATGTGCAAGACCCACGTGTTCAACTCAGGAGGTCGACCGCCAATCTGAGACACCAAAGGTAGATTGCTGCACAGGTTTCAAAAGAGCTGACGCATCCAAGTTCCCCTCTGAGCATTCAAGCATCAGCCTGTTCAGCAGTCTGAACAGGGGTTTCAGTTTCCAGAAAAAACAGGGGTGGGGCGTGTGTTTCAGTACACCTAATCAGCTTAGGAAATCACATTTACCAGGGGGAATGTCAGAACGAAGCAGGCTGCACGTGCTTGCTGCAGAGCTAAGCAGAAAACGGCGGTTTCAGCGCTGTGGCAGACCCCAGCAGACACTCCGACTCTCCAGATTAGCCCTCGCCTGCGAGCCGTGGCCTCCCGCCGTCGTTAATAACAACGATGACCTAATAACGGCGATGATAATTCGTGGAAGCTTTCAGGGGAACAAGCGTTTTGTTGCAGCGGTGGTCTGGGGTCACGGTGCCTTTCCTTATCACTTCCTGTCCTAATCACAGTCCATTAAAAAGAGCCCCTTTGTCTGAGGCCGGGGGGAGGGGGGGGGAGGCTCGGTCCAGGCACTACGGACCGTCGCACTGCGCCACCATGTCCCCCTGCAAGTGCTCAAAGGTTCTCTCCACAAGCAGCAGGACCAGCGAGTTTAAAATGCAAAAAATATCTGCAACATCACTGCAAACAATTAAAAAAAAGAAAGGAACAGAAAGGAAATTTATAGGCTCCATCTTAGCAAGAAAAAAATTAAATGAACATTCTAACTCATTCGCCCATTCTGAACAATGATATCGTCACCACCAGTTCTACCAAGCTGCTCTCTTTCTATGCTCTCCTGAGCCCCACTGGGTAGAACTAGTACTAGGTGGGACAGAGGTTTGAATAAGGGACAGGAGATTTTTTAAAATAAATTAAATAAATTAAATAAAGGTATTTATTGAAAAACACCTAGGCAGAACAATAATGCATGAAAAATAAAAAATATATAGTATACAAGTAAATGCATGAAACCAAAACAAACACAATATCTCAATAATATATTTGATACCGTAGCATGCTTAGTTGATTAACATTAACACTACTAATTTTCAAAGTATACTTTCCTATACTCTGGGACGAGAGATCACATTTCCTTGAATAAGAAAGCACTTTGGTCCAAAAATGGAAACAAAACATTTTTAAATAAATTATTTTCTTTAAAATTAGATTTAAGAACTCTTATAATACTTCAACTTGTGTTTTTTTTACACACAGGTAAGCACAGATTTCATGGTTTCATTACCACAGAATATTGTGGTGTTCTTTTATGGGCTTTTCTGATGCAGGGGAAAGTCCCTTGTTATAATATGCATTTCATTCAATTACAGGCTTCACTGCATTTCCCAGAAATAATTTGGACACACTCCTATTTGAATATTATGCACACTGCCACAAAGCTGCAAAAATACACACACACACACACACACACACACACACACACACACACACACACACACACACACACACACACACACACACACACACACACACACACAGTAACACTATACAGATCAGTCAGAAGGCACTGAAGATGATCACTGTATGGGGGATACTGGTAAGTTTAATCAAAATACAACACCTTCCCTGAAGCCAAAAAGGCAAGGCAACAGAACAGAGCAAGTTAGTTAGCTTGTGCCATTATTGACGCTTCTGGTTAGAAGAGATCCTACCATTTAGTTCACTAGTTCTAACACTGAAGATTCCATCATCTGCTGTGATTCAGAAATACACAAATATTTAGCCAAATATTTTATCTGATGTGACTTCCGCTGAGCATCAGTCTGTGCAAAGCCTCTAATCATACCCCACCATAAACTGCCCCGCAAAACACTTAATATGAAGTCCAGGTGCTAGCAATACTGGATAGGCAATGCACATCCATGGTATTAAACTCTTGACTACATAGACACACATCCTCTCTCTCTCTCTGGGATATCAGATTCCATTGTTTATGTGAGTTAGAACTATGGCAGACAGCCCACATTTGTGAAGCCTGAAGAAGAGAAAAGGAAATAAAGAAAAAGCCTGACCATACTTACTGTTAACAAAAGGTTCTGCTTTGTCCCTTACAAATTATTCAGCACAGTAATTTGCTCCTCACTCGCATACCAGACTACGCTAGTGTATACCTGATGAGCAAAGCAGTGGTCTATGAACCTGTAGAGATCTTAAAAGGTGGCTGCGAGTCTAGCCCGAGGAGACAGTGCGTAAGGCTGCGAGTCGAGTCCAAAGAGACAGCGCAGGGCGGCGAGTCTAGTCCGAGGAGAGAGAGCGCAGGGCGGCGAGTCTAGTCCGAGGAGAGAGAGCGCAGGGCGGCGAGTCTAGTCTGAAGAGAGACAGCGCAGGGCGGCGAGTCTAGTCCGAGGAGAGACAGCGCAGGGCGGCGAGTCTAGTCCGAGGAGAGACAGCGCAGGGCGGCGAGTCTAGTCCGAGGAGAGACAGCGCAGGGCGGCGAGTCTAGTCCGAGGAGAGACAGCGCAGGGCGGCGAGTCTAGTCCGAGGAGAGACAGCGCAGGGCGGCGAGTCTAGTCCGAGGAGAGACAGCGCAGGGCGGCGAGTCTAGTCCGAAGAGAGACAGCGCAGGGCGGTGAGTCTAGTCTGAAGAGAGACAGCGCAGGGCGGTGAGTCTAGTCTGAAGAGAGACAGCGCAGGGCGGTGAGTCTAGTCCGAGGAGAGAGAGCGCAGGGCGGTGAGTCTAGTCTGAAGAGAGACAGCGCAGGGCGGTGAGTCTAGTCCTCAAAAGTGTGGCAGGGTGTCCAACAAGCAAGAACAAGAGAGAATCAACAATAACAACAACTGCAATAACAAAAGATCAAATACAAAACATGGACCTAAGTCAGGCCACATGCTCTTGGATTAGTGCTGCCATGGGAACAACAGCAGGGAAAACTGATCAACGGTGGAGAGATTATGCTGCGCTTCTGCATAAGGCATAAAGATTAACTGCTTTGAGCACGTCCACTGCCTGCTCCTTCCACTGTGTAGAGCAGAGCAGATTATTACTAAAGTGGTAAAGTGAATTAAGGAGTTAAACATGATACAGACTATAAAAATATGAATTACAGAAACCACAACATTTAAGATTTTGGCATGAATGATGCTTACACATGAATGCATCGCAGCGATAAACACTAGTTTTGTCTGAAGCAATTACTCAAGATATGCCTGATTTACTGGGGTCAACCATGGTTAATAAAGGGTTAACATTTAGAAGGGGCTGAACAGCATTTAGCAGATAAATGGGCGAGTTACACATTTGTCTCACTTTCCTTAAAGTGTTCAGGTTCAAAGTTTTTTTTGTGGCTGTAATCTGAGGTTAACGGTTCGCACCTTAGTCCCAAATTTCACATTTGGTACTATTTATAATCTAGGGAGCTTCACCTCACCTCCCACCTGTGCGCATTGGGTTTATCTTGGACTTGTTGGAGGTAAACTACGGACGAGGGACCAGAGAGCCGCCGCTCTCAGTGCACCCGCCTCGGACACTCTGCGCAAACACTCAACCATGCTCGAGGGACTTGCACCATGTTAGGACATTTCTCACCGCTGTTGTGATCCAACATTGGCAGACTTTCTGTCATAAGATAATGCCTTAGATCAGGTCTGAAAAAAAGCACTCCTTCCCCTGCCTCAAAGTACTCTAGGATACTATTATAGTACTTTTCTGGCAATGTAAAAAAAATTCCAGCTGTCTCATATCCTGACTTGGAGACAAGGTGGCACTGCAGCAGTAGTTCCTGTAACATTTTAATCCAAATGAAAGAGCTTTCAGTGCCTGGAACAATCTCAGGTGTTTCTCAAAGAGTGCTTCTTATCCGTGCTCAATCCACAGGCATTTCCACAATGTCCTGTTGCATGTACTCTGTATTGAAATGAGATCCAATAGGCTTAATGTTGCTAGTGCTCGGAAGAATGAGACATTAACAGGCCGATACATCAACTATTTCTCATCATAGATCTAAATCACATAACAGCAGGATTAAAGTTCTGATAGTTCTTTTTAATTCAAAATGAACTGAGTGCATGAACAATAGTACTATATGGTACAATTTTGCAGATATGATTTCACTACTAATCTGAGTGAGCAAGTACAAGTTACCTGAGCATCAAAGCAGTGTTGTTTTTCTATTAATGCAAGTACTCAATACATATGGTAAAATTAAAAAAATAGTCCCATCTCAGCCTCCAGCCCCACCCCCCCATCTGAAAACCATATGACAGACTGTTCATTTACAAAAGAGGGAAGGACAAATCTGATACTTCCTTCTTGCCTATGTTTTACAGTTTTACCAGCTGCCAAGTTCACAGTCACATGGTAGTGAATCACTATTATTTGCCAAAGAAAGCTTCAATACTCAAAATATGTCTCCCTACTAATGGTGTCCAATCACTACATCAGGCCACTGTTGGACAGACGTTTTTGAACCAATCAAAGAACAGACACCAGACCATCCTCAACCTGTTATGACACAATGTAACAGACTTTTGAGGCTCAAAACTCAAATGCACTGAAAAATTACTGAAGGTTGTTTTGTCTTTAAGGTTTAGAAATACACACTCAGATTCAGATTTCGCATATTGTACATTGGCACAGTTATACTGTAATCAAAGTTTATACAGTGTAATCAACCTTCAACCACGAACAACCATCATGACGACAAACTCTGAACCAAGGAAACACAAGAAGAGGTAGAACCGTGCCAAACTTATACTGGAAGAGTGGCAAAAGTTTCAATAAAGCACAATATACAAAACACACACTATTCATGTGAAGAACAATTCAAATAAGTTATATTTACACATTTAAGCTTGGTTCTTCACAAAAACTAACCTGATATGCTTAAATTATGTTTAGCCAATATGTTCTACATTATGACGGTTGAATTACACTGAGCAGAACAGCAGGCCAGATATGGATGTACATCATCTGTTCTTCACCTTAATAAGTAGCAATAAAAGCCATCACAGACACTGACAGTATTAGACAATCATTTCGAACATGGATGGCTTCATATAATTATTTTAGTTTATCACCCTTCCTTAGAAAGACACAAGCACATCTGACATATACGCATTCAGAACAGTCGAGTAGGAGTGGACCTTTCAGTCATTTAGTGACTTAGCTAGGCAAAATTTGGCAGTATCCTTAAACACAAATGACTGAGCATTGAACTCCCATAAACAAAGCTGAAATTTAGCACCGTGTTCCCATATTGGGCAAGTACACGGGCATCAACGTGGATAAGGTGTACAGATAACACATGCTGGTCGTAAATAAGCCCTCACATAGCTATGCGTGTAGAGACAAGTTTTATGGTTATTATCAATATCGGAGATTAAATCATCATAGCCTAGCCCCAGAGCACCAAATCAACGACTGTAAACATCTCTATGACAGGTCGGTGAGGCTCAGGCAGTTGTAGCCCATGTGGTGATATTCTAGTTAACCTTTAAAAAAGACATCCTTGCCAGTTAGCTAGCTACAGGATGCTTCAAACATGCTTCACTGCTGTCCGGCTCAGACCGACTGCGGTAGATGTAAACCCCAGACGTCTGGCTTAGACAGACTCTGGTGATGTCCACCAAATCCCTCAGATCGGAGCTCCAACGGCTAGCCGCGTAGCTAACACCCGCTAGTTAGCCGGCTAGCCATACATCAATATACTCGACAGGTTAGCAAGAGATGCCCTCACAGAGCTACAATATGTTGCTCTCAGAACATTAATTCATTAGCCATATAACCAGCCGAGGAGCCTAGTTTTAGTTTGTGTTTTACCTCAGCGAGTAATCTGTCACATCCCTGAGGGAGTGGCGTGCGTAAAACACCTCAGACGACACACACCGCTACGACTAACTTACCCAGAGCCACCTGGCCAGAAGATCACCTTAAAGTCATGACGGACCGTCTTAGTGTTGTTCCGAAACAGAAAAGTCGGTGAAGAAACGCAGACTGGAAACGAAAGGAAAGCGGGAATAACGGTCGTCAGTCAGGTTAGTTCAGATAACTAACGGTCGACGCGTGTGGCCGGGCAAGGCGCGCGTGGTAGCGCCGTGTTGACACACTGCGCGAGCCGTGTGGGTTCGACCGCCTTGAACTGGCTCGCGCAGTCCCTCGGCGGAAGTGGTGCACAGGAAATGAAGTCATACGGAACGGTGAAGGCAGAGCCCAGGGGCCACGTTTTAATGCTTGGGATTAGACGGAAAGACACGCGTATTCCCGTTGAACAGTAGACTAGTTAGACTATTCTACTAGACTGTAGTTGCATTTAATAATCGTCCGAAATTACGCATTCACTGAAATGTCTGATTAAATCTTAATCCCCCCCCCAAAAAGTGCTAAGAATGATTAACTACACTGGAGCAGATCTCTTGTACTCATTTCAACTGGTAGCATATTACATTGAGTTGACGGGAACGTACTTATTAAAAAAAAAACAAAAAAAAAAACATGACGATGGTTTTCAATGTTCTACTACAGTTATTTAGTGATGTGCCTAGGTATAATTTGCCAGCATTCTAAACACAAATGACTCCCTGCTATAAGTCCACAGTGCAAACAAAATTCCACCTATTAATCCAAACCACACCGTTTGTTTTAATTTCTTGGGAATTAAAGGATAGCAGCAACAAACCACTCCATAATGTCCACGTGGTGATGAAGAACACACAGTAAGCCCTACTGGAGAACTGATGGCTAAGCGCCATTTTTGTATGCACATCAGAAACTGCAGACCCACTGTATCTCCCACTGTGACATCAAAAAAGAGCCAAAAACGCACGGCAACATGAAGAGGGCACAAGTTCATATCATAAATTATTCAGATGGGCTGAGACGGCTGGAAATTAGACAACGGCTTTAGAGATCACGTATTTGAATTGCAGCTCCTTCAAAATTCACTGCCTTATCTACCACATGCTGCAGGTCACTGGCACTAAACCACAGAGGAAGAACTCTGCACTTGGCCACTTCTAATCTCCACATTGTCCCACTATCGGACATTTGGGAAGTCTCAAAAACTGGGACTCATCTGTTAGCTAAGACTGACTTGGGCACAATGAGCTTAAGATACAATAAGTCATAAGACAAGAATGGCTAAGGTGGAAGACCAGTGAAAAAGCTTATTTAAAAAAACCCTCTGGACATCATGTCTGGGGCCTTATCATACAGTGGTGGGTCTTTCAGTCCAGCTTAGATAAAACTGTCCAACTCTGAAAATACAGGAAACGAACTGCTGAACTACAAGGTCTGGGAAAGGGTGTGCATGTTTTTATTAGGGCAGTTTGTGACACCTCCCTCCATTTGTCTGTTTTGGCTCAATATGGATTTCAGTATCATCATATTAATCACAGGTGTGGCATGAGGGGGTTTAATAACAGACTGTGTGACTCACAGAAAAGCGATGAAAATGTTAATGCACCTGCACTCAGATGGGCAGGCCAAGCAAGGCACTTTAGTCTAACTGATGAAAGCTCGGTTTAGTCATGAAAGGATTCATTTCTTTATTTCATCTGCTGAGGGTTGAAACATTACAGACACGTAACTAAGCCAGCTGATCTAAAGCCAGAATCATTTAACAGTCGGAACAGCTCAGGTTTTTGTCCAGTGATGTGGAAACCATCTCTGCCTCCAGTGTGGCACCGTTACAGAAACAAGTGCGAGAGGTCGAGCCACTGCTGAACTTTGACCCGTGGTCCACCATCCACTCCTGCAGAGGGAAAGCCTGCGTGGTCCGGCCATCTGCCTTCCCAGATCCCCACTGCGCTTCAAAGTCCCACTGCACGGATGAGAGATGCAACGGACAATCAGAGGGAGAACTGGATTGGCTTTCCACTCAGGCATGTTTACAAAAGGGAGGGGGCACAGAAAGGTTATTCCAACACTTCGGGGCATCAGGTGCAGCAGTCGCTGTGAGCAGAACATGGATCTGGTCCTGTTTTGTGTCATACCAAAAGTCTGACGATGTTAACAGTAAGAATCTTGTCCCATATGGAAGTATTTTGTATGCATATCACAGACTGCCAAGTGAACAGCAGTCAGAAACTCTCTTCTTTGACCCTGTGTTCTCTCAGCCTCTATCCTATCAAACAGGTAACAGACAACAGCTTCCAGAATTGCTGAGCAGGGTCCAAAAGCTTACCTTATTGACATTTTCAACAACTTCAGAAGCAAACCAAGTCCTTCCCCAGTGTATATTACAGATTTTTCTCAGCAGAACAATGGCAAGGCAAGACTGTCCTGTCCTGTCCTGTCCTCTCGGGATGCTCAGCACAAATATTCCCCAAGCACCAGAGAAGGAGGCACGTCTGTGCAGTGCAGTAATGGCTCCATGGCCAAGGGCCAGAATTCACATATCCAAGTGGAAATTACAGGGCATGGCCATCTCGCGTATCGATAGATAAAGTCAACAACAGGGGGAGGCTAATGTCGAAATCCAATCAGCAGAGAAGATGGGCGCCTTCTGTGATGCAACCCAAACACGCAGGGCCCAGAGTGGCTCGGAATCCATTACGGAAAAACAGCAACATATAAACATCAGCAATAAAGCACAGTAACCTTGGCCACCGTACTACTGAGTGACAGACACGGTTTAAACAAATGCACCAATAAATATTGAACAACATGGATCAGGGAGCATTATTGTAGACATTGTTATATTACTGAACCTAAATAATAATTTACAAAGGTTTTCAGGGACACTGCTCTTCCTGGGTCAGACAAACCAAAAGTTAACTGGGTCGAGGCCAGGTTTACTGGAGTAGGAGGAGTGAGTGAGAGCTCCCCTGCCAAGGGTACAGCAGGAGTGGACTGTAACCTACTTCACAGTCCATGGTGTTTTGAGGAGGTTCACATGGTTAGTGTTTTCCTGTTTAGTGAATAAAACAAAGTTCAATTGTTTTCACCCTGAGCAATTTGCCTTTGTTTCTGCCAGAATGACATCCTCAATGACCTGGCACTCTTAAGAGCACCCGAGAGAGCCAAGAGACAACAGAGCTCTCGAAGAAAGACTTCCTGTTCGAATCGGATGCATGTTTAAAAAGCGATGCATGTACAGTTCCACCAACATCACATACATTTTAGTTTTTTCTTAGTACCACTGCACAAGGGAAAAAAACAAACAAAAAACCAAAACCATCTGAACAAGTCTGCTTACATAACAGGTTATTTCCTTCTAAATACAGTTAGCAGAGGCTTAAATGACACACGCTAAATGTTGTTTACAACCTCTACTGCCATCTACTGCTATAATAGCAAAATGTCATTTTAAACAGAACTGCGACATGTCCAGCTACAGCCTAGTGCAGGGGCGCGGTGCTAACCTGGAGCTCAGAGCTGAGGGAAGAAGAGGAGTCAGAAGCACTGTCTGACGAACGCTCATCCACTCTCACCACCTTCACGGACCTCGTCAGGGGCTTGCTGTCCGCCAAGCCTTCCCGAGTCAGCGTTACCTCCTTCAGACACACCTACAGAAGACAACAGAGGCCGGTTCCCCAAAGCACCTACCTCCGAATGAGGGACACTACTGGCACCTCACGAAAGCGCTGTAGCTGTTGAAGCACGGGCCCACGATCAGAGCAGATTAAGAAACGTTGCATGTTTAGAAACTGGACTCACGCCCGATTTGGAAGGTCATAAGAACAAACACGGACCTTTCGGACAGGCGGTACGTTAACGTCCATGTAACGTCCCATCTCGGCCATATTTGGGGAATTTTTTTTCCGTGCAAAAAGATGATGCTTTCTGATGGTTTGGTCTCTGGGGTAGAGATACTGAGCAGAGGCAGGCCTACGGCAGTTACCCAGCAGGGACTGTGCCGCAGGGTCCGACAGCCGTGCAGCCCGGCGGCTGCAGCCGATTCTGGAACACGAGAGGACCAAGATCTGAGTGGTCAGAGTTAGAGAGACACAGTACAGTTCAGAGTCCAAGAGCTGAAACACACACACGCACGCGCGCACACACATACACACACACACACACACACACACAGGTCATTCACACCAAGGCAGGTCAGGGAGATGAGGTCCATTAGGCAGGAAAACTCTTTCATCCTCGCATTACACCCATTCAAGACAGACGCACGCACCCACCCCGCACAGTGCCAGTGGAGAGTTGCACCTACAAGTGCCAACATGATAAAAAGGATACAGCCACATCGAGGAGTGCTGCAGAGGCTCCTGAGAGGATCCAGGGCAGGGCTCTCACGGCGAACTCCAGCCGCGTGTCGTACAGCAGGAGGGCGGCGGCGTACAGAGCTCCAGCCGAGGCGCTCAGGGCCCGCGACGACACGTGGTCGGCACCGCTCAGCTCGCCTCTCTTCTACACAAGCCGGATCACGAGCAGCAAATCCATCAGAACAAAGGGGGCAGATTTGAATTCGAGTGCCGCACAGCCAACGGTGTATCCGGATGGTTTTCACCGGGGGACAGATATGAAAATTGTGTGCGTTGAGAGGAGAGGAGGGGAGAACGCATTTAGGACTAACGTGCAGGCGGAACATACTCACAGCGCTGAAGAATGAGGGAATCCGGGAAGTCCAGCTGATGACGAAGGACAGAAGACCGAGCGCATAACCCAGGAGCTCGATGGGCCCCTGTTCACACAGACAAACGTGCAGGATGTTTGGTCAAGCACGTTGCAATACCGTTGTTAAAAAGGTTATGCATAATGCAGAAATACAGCACGTCTTCTGAAACAGGCTGCTAACGTACAAGCCTCTTCACCTACATGCAGAAAAACACCGAGCAGCCTCCGGCCAGCCAGAGACTTGTTGCCGAGCACCTGGCTGTGGTGGACCTCCGTGCCAAAGTAAACACATCCTCCCACTACGAACAGGAGACATACAACGAGAGAGTTCTGCCGTCTCCTCATGCGGAGCATCCTCGCCCTCGTTCCTCGAACAGGACACAAAGATAGATTTTGGTGTCTTAGATGCTGATTTTTAAAAAAGAATTAATTCATCGATTACTCAGTGAGGAAACTTTCAAAGAATAACTTCAAATCAGCCTTACCAGTTTTGGAGTAGTACCACAAACAAACGGGCACAGCTACTGAGATGAAACGCAGCCCATCCAACGCTACCATGCACGAAGCCACAACAATCTAGAGCAGTAATTCAAATTAGCCTCCGAACATTTCTAAGGCGGTTTCTAATAAGTGAGATGTTTCAGGAGCAGGCTGTGGGCTCACCTGGAGAGGGGACTGACCAGAGAGAAACGCTCCAGCGACGTTACACAGGTCGCCAATGAAAGAATAAAGGACCAAGACCGCGTCATGTCCGGACAGACCAGCCCTTAGTCTACACCTGCAGCACGACAGGCTACGAAAGGAAAAGCACCAAGGAAGACGAGAAAAGCATGCTAACGGAGTCCTTGTTTCCAAATACGGAGAGAAATAAGAGCGGTAATTGTTGCTTACATCGCGCATGACGTTACCAGACACGACACGGACAGGGCGCCCAAAGCAGCCGACAAACACACGCCGTCTCCGGAGGTAAAGCAACTCGGGACCTTTTTCCACCAGAACAAAACGACGAACAGACCTGCTTTATCTATCATTATAACTAAAATAACACCGACACGTCAAGAAAAGAATCCGGTCCTGGAAGAACGACATGCGAGACGCAAAAGGCAAAAGAGTTCGGTTTGCCCATACTAGAGCTGTTGGACATAACCACGTGGTTGCCAGGTAACCGAGGAGGAGGAGGACGTCCTACCTGCTCGCCAGGAGCTTGAGCTTCACCAAACCAGGATGCTAGTCTGGCTCATCGCTTACAATATTTAAATATTTAAAATACCCACTTCTTATACGAGAATAGGTGGGGTTTTATCTCATTCAGCGTTTTTTGATACAATCTTTGTGAGCCTTCTTCGTAAGAGCTCTCCTCCTTGTAAATTGATCCCAGAGTTTCCTTCCATCTTATCCACATACGCCTCTGTGGTCTCCGCTTTTACGTAGTGAGGGTAGGTGTGTGCCGACTTGAGTCATTCTCATAAACACCGCAGCGGTTCACAAAGCAACCACAACTTCTGAACTTTGAGCCCCTCAATTATATTATGTACGTTATAATTATATTATGCCAAATGTAAAACTAACTGATTTGACTTTACAGGTGGAGTGATGTTACAAAGAACAGCAAGTCCTGTCAAAATAATACTTAAACTTTTACAACATGGGGTTTCGCTACACTCAAAGTATACAGTAAAACATTTCAGACATAAGAGGGTCACTTCGTTTATTATAAAGAGGGTCTGAGCTGTGCACCGACCTCCCCAAAAATAGATCAGTTCTCGCGTTGGATGATCCGAGCGACAGAAAACGCTTTATTTTCATGCTGGAATGTTTAGCATTTAAGAAAAAATCTTATAAAAGAGTTACATGACCCACAATCGGAGGCACAAATGAAAAAGACCTCTCTCTTTTTTTGGATGTCTCAGACATTTTTGTCGGACGTGGCCACATTCAAGCGTCCAGGTGTTTGTAGAGTCTTCTCACTTTCTCCTTCTTATTCCTGTTGCCGTGCTTTTTCCAGGGTTTACCAGCCTGCTTTTCTGGGGCAGACGGGCCCTGGTCCTGGCGCCCACTGCCAGGCTGGTATCCCATCACCAGCTGTACCCCCTTCGTCAATGCGCGAACGTTCTCCTGGAGGAAATCGAGCAGTTCTGTGAGTGTGGCCAGCCCCAGTGCAAGAGTCAGACAGAAAGCATCAAAACTCCAAGAAAGTAGAATCAATATTTTAAATGGTTTCTGAGCCGAGAACGCGGGAGATTTCAGAGAAAAATCAACTGTGTGCACAGTGGAGTCTAACCTGATGAAAGAAGTTTTTATCGACAGAGTTCTCGATCCGTTTGACCTTGGAAGCTCTGTTGTTCCGAGAGGAAGGCTGTTCCTGAACGGGCCACTTTGTGAACTTGGAGTGCTGAGTCTGGAACTGGTCGGCGTTGATGTGTGGAGGAGGGTGACAGTAGAGCAGTTTTCCCTGTGAAGGATCAGCACACCACAAACTCACAACGGCCACAAGCCTCAAACCTTCAGCTTTTCACTTGATGAAAACGTCAGGGTGCGATTACTCACACTAACGTAGTCTTTCAGGACGTAGCGGGCAGATCGGGACTGGTCTGGCTGGCCGTGGGCTGTCATGAAGCCCCTCATATCTTTAGGGAACATCAAACATTTCCAAAGTGAAAGTAGGTCACCTCAACAACGATGCTACAGAGAGCTGTGTGAGAACAGCTGGGAGCCTACATCCATAAGCTGTCAGCAACTCCTCAGCAGTGGGTGGGCGGTCAGGATCGTCGTCTTCTCTGGGTTTAATGATGTTGATCCCATAAATTCCCTCCAGCACAGATCGCGGAATAGTTTGACAAACGTAATTTGGTTAAGGGAGCATCGTGCCATCATTCCGGAGTTTAAAAACAGGTGTTTTTATAGAGCACGCACATCTGATGCAGGGATCATATACAGGAACATATGCAAGGCATGGGTTGGACACACAATATACACATACATATATATATATTATTAAACTGCCGTGTACTGTAGTAAGAGATGTAGAGAGTAGCAATATTCAAAATTGTAGTGAAGTACAGAGTTTCCAGAGAAACAGGATATTTCGGACAAAGGTCCTTCATCAGCTGTGCAAGCAAAGTGCTTGTGAATTAATGGTAGGAGGAGCCAGTTTATATATGAACATATACAGTTACACACAAAACCTGGTTCCTCCTCCACTAATTATGCCTAGACGTAAATGGAGCAAATTCGCCCCATTAAGGTAACGCAGCGATAAAATGCCCTGCGAGTGCAACCTGAAACCCGGAGGCTAACGAGAGGATATGAGGGAGACAGCCGGGACGTGGTCTCGCATCTGGTCGATGGGGAGAATTCCATTACAGATCATTTCTGCTTTGGTGGACAGGAAGGAAGGCATGACCAAGCCGGGGCAGTCACACAGACAGAGTCCGGGCTCCACAAACAGCGTCTGCAACACACACACACGCGCGAGCAAACCTTTAGCTCCACCCAGTGGTAGACGCTGTGATCGGCCTTCAGATTCAATTTAGTTTTAAAAATGAATAAATAAACAAAACCCTCTGTGCTATAGCAATAAGTACTCGGGCAAGACTCCCAATACTGCACGCGCCTGCCTCTAACATGATTGAAAATTCGTCGCTCGGTATAAGAACACCTGCCAAATGAATAAAATTAAACTGTAAAATGTAAAAGCCACATACCTGAAAGTGCTTAGTGTGTCCAGGTGTAGCAGAGACCGAAACCTTCTTATTCCTCAGAATGGTGTTGATTGTGGAGCTTTTCCCAACATTAGGATAACCAACCTTAATCAGACCAAGAGACGAATGGAATCAATCTGTCTGATAAACCAAACGCATTTTAGGCATGTGCGCGCATATGTGTGTGTGCGTGAGAATGCGAGTGCGTATGTGTGTGTGCGTGTGAGCATGCGTGTGTGAGTGAGTGTGAGCATGCGTGTGCGTGCATACGAGTGTGCGCACGTGTGTGTGCGTGCGTGCATGCGTATGCACGTGCGTTTGCATGTGTATGTGAGTGTGTGTGTTTGAGTATGTGAGAGTGCGCGTGCGCACGCGTGTGTGTGTACACATGCGTATGTGAGTGAGTGCGTGCGAGAGAGAGCGCCAGCTCACCAGTCCTGCAGTGAGCTGGCCCTCCTTGCACTTGGGCCCAGACTGTGCAGACTTAAACACTTCCAGGAGTTCATCTTTGCGTAGTAGGCGGCTCGAGTTATGAAAAGAAGCTCGGTCCGAGGAACCTTCGTCCTCCAGTTCTGCCTCATCTCCAGATGCCTCAGAGCAGGTCTGCCAGTCAGCCTCCGAACTACAGTCCCCAGACCTCGCTGCCATCCCCTCTTCCTCTTCCTCCTCCTCCTCCTCATCATCATCATCGGGGTCACTCTCATTTTCCTCTTCATGCCTCTCCTGCAGGTCCCGAGGTCCAGAGGGGCTGACCGAAGTGTCCTCCCCGGCTCCCTCGCTTTCTGGATCGCTCGTCTCCTGACCTGCCTCCTCCTCCCGTCCCTTCAACAGCCAGCAGGAGTTCAGTTCACACTCATAGCCAGACAGGAGAGCACACGCATGCCGGGAGACCGCTGAAGCAGGCGAGATTCTCACCTTCTCCTCGGCCTCTAGCCGCTGGGCCTCGGTCAGGGCTGACCAGAACACGGCCCTCATGCCCTCTTTCTGGAAGTACCTGGCCCAGGCCCGACGCTGCTCCCGGGTCAGCAGGTCCGCTTTGTTCAGAAGCAGCATGTTCACCTTGTGACTGGACACTTCTTTAACATACTTTTCCTGGGGTGGGAGGGAATGGGGAATAGGACAAGAGCGTTAGCCGCCAGACCCAAGGAGGAAAGAAGCAGAGATCAAGTTTAGAGTCGATTCGTTTTACTTACTAGATCTGGGCAACGGAACAGCAAAGGGTTTCTGGCATCAACAATCTGAACCACAACATCGCTAGAGGAAAAAACATCAAGACAATTATAATAAACTACAGAGCCGATCTGACAAAGCATCGCCAATAAACAGGACGGCAGTTACTCGTTCTTCCTATTAACACAGAGCTACCTTCTCTCAATGACTCTCCAGAGCTGTCTCCAAAAATCCAGATTCCTCTCAAAAGGTGTAAGAATCAGCTTCTGTTCCTCTTCCAGCCTGAAATGGCAAAACAAAGCACTGAACTGACAGAAATATCGAGCCAGACTGTTGATCAAGACAGTCACGGGTGCGAAAATGAAGCGACACTCAGCCGAAGAAGTTATTCCCTCACCTTGCTAAGTCTCGCCTCCATGTCAGGAAGTTGTCCCTCTCAGCTTGCTGGAGATCCTCTGAACTTGTGTGCTCATCCCAGGGAGGCCTAATAGAAATCGAAAAACATGGAAAAAAAAAACAAAAACAAAACTCGGACTGTCCAGACGGATCAGAATAGCAAAGACGCCATGTCGATATTAAATTGGAAAAAGTGGATCACTTAGCCATATTTGTTGATGTTTCGACTTAGGCAACACTTAAGCTTGTAAATAAATATGAGTGAGACAGCACACCTCCGTGGGATACGGAGAAACTGTCTGTTCTCTCTGTGCAGTTTCTTCAGTCTTTTGGATTCCTCGGCTGTTAGTAAGCCAGTCCGGGCTTCCGCCGGCACGAATCTGACGTTCAGCTTCTCTGCAACATCACAGCACAGGGATGAGGCTCAGTAGATCTTTTCACCAGCTCTCTGAGCGTGTCACCTGCTGTGAAATACCTGCGATAAACTCCGTTCCAGCAAGTTCGGCTGTGGCCAGGAAATCCTCCAGAGCGCTCTGCTCCGTCACAGACTGCAGATTGAGGCGACCCCAGTCGTATCCGTCGTTTAACTCACTAGTATGAAGCTGTGGGCACAAACACACCAGACCTCATCATATTTATGTGGTACGTTTCTACTGAACGAGAACACTTCGTATGGCCAAACCAGCCCTCTGTGATCATCACTCCACCAAGGGGCGGCGTGTCGGCTCTCACCCACGTGTCGTGTCCTCTGCCGCCATGGCCGGTGCGGTTCCTCTCCTTGATCAGAGCTCTCCCCAAACCCTTCTTCTTCTTCCCCATGCTTAACTGTGTTTAATTGCCCGCATATGGACCCTAACGCCAATCACGTGACATTTTCGTGGCTCGCAGAGGAAGCTGTGCGGAATGTTCCATTCCAACATTGAGGGGGAAAGCTAATTGACAAGTCAGCAGTCGCGAGGTTCCGACTTTCATTTGTTTCTCTCCGCACACCTTTGAAATTGTCTGGTTTATTTGCGGCCAGATGTGCACACACATCACAACTAAAAGAACCTAACCATTAAAACGGGTTAATAAATGAATAAACAACGTAGGCAGAGGATATAAACAACTTTGTGGTTTGGTCCAATGTGCCACAATAAAAAATGTCGTAACAAATCCAGGTCTAGGAGAATGGTTCCGTAGTTAAATCCTCTCACTTATTTCCATTCTCACTGCGATGGAAAAATCAGCCAACCAGACACACAGACAAAGTAGGCCTGTTATATAATCAAATGTAATTACGCTTGTCTTCATAATGAATTATAGTAATCATACTAAGGAATTATCATATTAAAAGTTACTGTTCTTTCCCTACAAGAGAAACATACATACATACATACATACATACATACATACATACATTATATATGTGTAATGTATGTGCCCATTTAACACCACAGACATGTAAATACCTTTCATATCATCATATTTCAACACGGATCAAACGGATTGGTGACGCTGCCCGCCTGTGAATTACCCTCCTTCCCCAGCAGATGGCAGCACACACCGCCTGCCTACGATGACGCGCCCTCATTATGTACATTTGTGTAGAATTATTATTTATAATGATGTTTGATTCATTATAATGAACATATTCTGTGATATAATCTTTTGCATTTTCATTTCCTTTCCTAATTAAGTTACAAATGAACAACTGGACAACAGTAAACAACTGGAGCACATCTAATACCAGGCAGAAAAAAAAAAGTTTCCATAGCTGATATGATTACCACCAAACTGGAAACATGCAAGACACTAGCTACTTTTGCGAAGAGAGCAAAATATACGTTTTTATTTTATGTGAACGGGTTAGTAGCATGTTATATAAAACACCCAAGTTGACTATCAGAATGACAGCAGGCTAAGTGGGTTAAGGCTGCTAATTTTATTGATATATAAGCAAATGCATTACTATCACGTGTGCATGAATGAAACATAGACCGGATGAGCGACCCACGGTAAACACATTTGCTAAACAACCCGAAGTCTGGTGTTGGTGTGTCCCCCCCCCCCGAGTTGGTCCAGCCCAACATATCATTCAGATGGCCCGGGCCGTTCCTGTTAGTCGTGCGCGTGTTACAGTGCCGCGGGCGCACGGTGGTTGGGCTGGTAAAAGCTGCAAGTGCTCCGCTGACGCGCTCACATAGTCGTGCCTTTAGCGATGCATGTGACGTGTGCAACATATGCACCGCTCTGAGAACAGTTTTACGTGACACGGGCTTAGTCGTCTGGGGACACTTGCTCGGCTCGCGCGAAACATCACCAGTATGCTTCCTTGGAAGAAGAGCAAGTTTGACCTGATCGAGGAAGAGAAGCTTTCCAAGCAGAAGGGCTATGCCGCGAGCTTCAGCTACTCCGCGCTCACCTCCTTCGCCAAGTCCTGTCCGGAGAGCGCGCTGAACAGGGTCGGCAGCATGTTCAAGTCCAAGCGGAAAAAGCTGCAGATAAGCGACGAGGACCCCACGTACACGGTCGTATACCTCGGCAACGCCACCACCATCCAGGCGAAGGGAGACGGCTGCACGGACACCGCCGTGGGCAAGATCTGGGGCAAGAGCGAGATGGGCCGGAACGGCACGAGGATGAAACTGACCGTCAGCGCGCAAGGCATCCGGATGGTGCACGCAGACGACAAAGCGAGGAAACCGGGGCATTTGTACTTATTGCACAGGATCACGTACTGCGTCGCAGACGCGCGGCTTCCCAAGATCTTCGCCTGGGTCTATCGGCACGAGATGAAGCACAAGGCGGTAACGCTGCGCTGCCACGCCGTGCTCGTGGCCAAGCCGGAGAAGGCGAAGGCCATGGCGCTGCTCCTGTACCAGACGTCGGCCACCGCGCTGGCGGACTTCAAGCGGCTGAAAAGACGGGACGACGCGCGACACCAGCAGCAGCAGCTGATAGGGGAGCGCACGATCCCCCTCGTGCCCCTCAGGAAGCTTCTGAACGGGCCGTGCCACTACAGACCGCCGGTGGAGCGCAGCAGGAGCGCGCCGAAGCTGGGCTCCATCACGGAGGACTCGCTCGGGGAGGAGGCGGAGGAAAAAGCCGCGCGTTTCGAGCGCGAGGACGTACCGGGCGCCGGCGGCGACCGCGCGCGCAACGGCAAGCGCGAGCTGTCCCGAATAATCGACGACCTCGGGGAGATGGGGATCGGGAACGACGTGCAGACGCTAAAGGCCGACCTGAGGGTCGCGCGCCTGCTGTCGGGCGAGAGCTCGTGCAGCGCGGGGTCCGTCTCGAACGGCGCCGAGGACGGCGCGCTGCGGGAGGTCGGTTGACCCGTTCCCCACCCCTCACCCCCCCGTCCGAACCAAAACTCTTGTCACGTAACAGCGAACCGCGCGAGGACGGTTTCCGAGGACGCGCCGTTTGCATTCCTAAGAGCTCGTGCCACTTGATCCAGTCTGGAGAGGTTTGGACCTGGAGGACGTGGCACGGGTCGGCGCTCGCTCCGCCTCGAGCAGACCCGAGAACGCTGTCGTTTACCACTAAGAAAGGCACGAGCAGGACCGTCGCGTTGAGCAGTAAGATGCGCGTGGGCTGTCCCGAGCCACTCTGCAGCGTACAGAGGTTTTACGTTTAAAACTTGTTTACCAAACCCTTTTCTCTAAAGGAAATCTGTATACAAAAGTCCTGAATTCTCTATTTTACCTTTCACATGTTATATGAGGCGGATACACTGATAACGCACCCTATGTTCAGGATGTTCCGTTTTTGTTCCTTATGTTGCACTCTTGCGTAATTACGTCGTTATATGTTGATTTTGTATATACCATTGTTTCCCCTTGAATGTCCTTATTAATATAAGTGGTCTATCTTTGCTGTGCAAAAGAAAAAAAAATTTATGTATTGAGATATAAATATTAAATGTGATTTATTTTTAAAGAGGTAAATGTGGTTTGTTATTTGTGCAATTACAAATAAAAAATCAAAGCGCTTTCCAGGTTATCTTTATATTGTTTACCTCCTGACTAAGAAGCACGAGTTAGCTCCATAATCGGAGAGAAAGAGGAGATCTGGCTACGTCCTCGCTGTGTGGTGTCGGACTGCATTCCCACTGCTTCTGAAGATCTTGCTGTGTGGTATCACAGTGTTCACTCTGGTTTATGGCTCGTTACCTGCCGTAACAGACAGCCATGGCAACGGTTCCTTGGTTTGTCAGGCGTTACTTGCATAGCTGCAACACACATAACTTTGAAGTTATGCATGAACGAACGGGGGCAGGATTAAAAACCAAACTCACAGAGTGTGAACAATGCCAGTACAGGCACCTGTCATGTCTCCTCACCTGTGACAGCATGGCGGTGCACTCCGTCACCCCAACCCACAATTAAGTATTCGGTTTTCATTTGAAACGCTCAGTCAAGAGGAACCATAATTCCAGCACTCCTGTAAAAGTGGACGTTATATTTTTCATTACCACTTCGGGGGAGCCGTTAATAGTGGCAGGCACGTTGATGTGAGCAGTAATATTCCAGGCAGAGACGCAGGTTATAGTGACACTTTGTACTTCTTCAAGAATTGGATAAGAAATATGTTTATATATATCAATCCACGTGGTGCAAACTAATTGTTGTGCAGCTAAACAAAGCCAAGTCACAAGTTTATTAGTCGTGCTGCTTCATTATGCCTGACTATCATATAAAGGTATCGAGAAGAATAATGGAGGAAACAGAGGTTAAAGCAGGTGCTCATTTCACTTCTCTAATTTACTAATAGAGCCAAACTTCCAAAAGGCTCGGGACTGTGAACCTCTGTAGGACTCCAAGCAAAGATGCTGTCTACCAGCCATGTTACTGGGTTTGGATGACTCTGCAGTGAGATTTAGTGTACCAAATAAAAATACAGCATTTCATCAATTGTAAGGGCTATAACAGGTAGACACTTAAGTGTTTGCATGGCTGTGGTCTGAGTCTCAGTTCAGCAGTGTGTGTGAGAACCATACTGGCTGTTTCTCCAATATCACTGTGCACAGGGAGCTATTACATTCCAGTTGCATGAGGCTAGCTGTCACACACTGTTCCACCATGTACCAGATTAAAGAGTCCCCACAATGCATCATTCATAGCATATTTACGTTGAAACAGCCATAGTTACTGAAATAGGCCACAAGATAAAATGTTTGGAATCTAGAAACACCTGAAACGCAGGTAAGAACATGGAATAAACTATCGGTAAACTGTTAATTTAATTGCCAATGTTTGTAACATCAGAAGAGATTTTACCCCCAAATCTTAAATAATGCACAATGTTTAGATCTCCGTGACCATTCAGTCTTCAGTTTCAGGTGTACACACACACACACACACACACACACACACACACACACACGCACACACACTCTGTCATACATCTGTCCACACTATGTACTTAAATCCTAGGTATGTGACATTATAAAAATCCACCAAGACCCACGATTGTGCGCCGATGTGTGATCCCTCAGCTAGAGTTCAGCCAAGCCGAAGCAAAACCCTTCTTGGTCAGATCAGTGCGTTTTTTTTTTTTCCCTGATGAGTGACTGAGAGACATGGGCAGACTGAGTTTATACCTACACTGACATTCTCGGGCTACCTGGGAGCTGAAACACACAGCGAACCACAAGCAGCAACTACGAGAATGGAACTCTGCACTGTTTCCAAGGACACATCTTTAGTTCTGTTTCGCCTGCGCACCTTTCCATGCCTGGCAGCTTACTACTCAACGTCCCCTACATGGCAGCTCACTTTAAGAAACCATTTGGCCCACAGTAAACCCAGACTGCCGAAAAAGCAGGTGAGTATAGCTGTTTGCGTGAACAGTGTGCCAGTAAGCAAGACCACGAGATCTTAGAAGAAATCCTCATGGAAAACATCCAGAAAGACAATGCCCCCTTCCAGCCGAACGTGTATGTAAGGTGGAATGCATGAACAACCCCGTCGTTTTGAGAGTCGGGGATGGGCACAGAGCTGTGGGCGTGATATTTCCAGCCCAAATCCCTCTCTGGCTCCCTGTCTGCCCACTATGTCCTTGCCTGGTATTCCTACCTTGGCCTGGGCTCAGCCAATAGCGTTGTCCCTGAGCTCAGCCAATGGCATTGTGCCTGATCCCTGGATGCTCATGACATAGCAACTTTGGGGCAGGCATCTCCTCACTCAGTGTTTTCAACACAAAGGACTCCCTCTGGAGAGCAATAGATTTCAGAAAAGTTATTTTGGTCTTTCCGTTTGCGGCGAGGAACTGGAATAATAACAGGAGAGCAAGAAGGGTCACCAGACAGACTAATCTGCAAAACTCAGATTAGGAGATTTCATGGAAAAGGCTTCCATCTCGGAAGACTTGTATTTTATCATCATAGATTGATGTTTTCTGTGAAGAGGCAAGCATCTGTTCAGGCTTGTTTCTGTGAAGAAAGGGTCCTACGCAGAATGTTTCAGTGCGGGTTATTATCCATAGAGAATATGATCAGTGAGAACGGAAGGTCTCCAGTTTTCTAGATATTCAGCGCAATTAAACTAATCAAAACCTTGAATGTTTGAAACCAAAAATGTCATTAATTAAAAGCTGCAAGCTAACAATATGCACAAGGTAATATGGTCAGAGCATTTTGTTAAATATATACAACAGGGCGTCAGTTAGACAGACAAAACAATTTGTTCTCATTCACTTGAAACTAATAATGAAACTCGTCAGTTTCCAGTGAATCTCAGATACATTAAAGTCTAAACTAAGCCAGGTAGGAGAGACGTGATAAACATACCATAATGGGTCTCTAACTCTGATAAACTCTTTCAGTCGTAGTTTCCATTTGTTACACTTCCATTTTTACTGTAGTTTACAGACTCATGTTAGCACAACTAAAAGCCTTCAGCAGAGGTGTGTCTGCCATAGAGAGCAGCAGAGCAAAACACTTTCAAGTCAAGCTTACCTCATCTACCTGTGGTAGCCATAATGTCCACACACACACACACACACACACACACACACACACGCATTTTCTGCCCAAGTCAAAATGAAAACATACAAGCTTCTACCTGCTAGTCTTTAGGTAGAAACGTTTATATTATGAGTTTTAGAGTCTTAGCACTTTAAAACATGCATGGTTACAGAACAGAGTGCCATAGCTTTTAATAACACTTGAACATTTATTGGTAAAGTTTGGTTCTGCTTTACAGAGAACAACGGCGCGCACATATGGGGACGTTCCATCTCTTTGATGTGGTTCAGTATGCAATTTGTAGGAGTGTTTTCTGTGACACTGCATTGGAAAACTCTGACAGGCTTGCTGATTTCCACTTTGCATGAGTAAATATGAGTGTTTGGGGGGGGGGGGTTGTTGCATGTACCACAGACCTTTGTCTTGCCTTTATATGCCAAACGCAACTGCCTTCTTTCGTTGCCGTGCCCCCCCCCCGCGTCCATGCATCGTTGTTCAGATGTTACGCTTACAAATGGATTTCAGCTCAGAAACATTAAATCAATGGATGCTTACCCATTAGATCCAGAGCCAGTAGCACGGTGAGATTTAGTCGGTAACTGTAACGCTTTTGGCGACACGTGACGCATTACTGACCTTTTCCACGTTTGCAATCTCTTCTCGGTATCTGAAGTCTGCTATCACGCATACATTTAAAACAGCATGACTTAGAACCAGAAGAAATATTTAAGGTGAGACAGGATCAGTAAAAATGATTATTTGGTCCAGTCAGTATTTTTTCAATACCTCTATAAAGTATTTTTTCTTACGCTGTAATCATAAAAACATGTCAAAACGTATGCATGTTGTCTGACCTCTGCAGTTAATGCAGTAATGCACTCTTAAGAGTACTTTGATAATAAAGGTTTCCACATCACACACACACACACACACACGTTGTATAAACTGCATTCAGATGATTATGCACACAACTATGAACTTAATAAACAAATATAATTAACTTCTTCAAAATGAAATAACAGTATTCCTCCAGTGGGAGTGTCTCTCTCTCTCTCTCTGTCGGCCTGTCTCTCATAAACCTGTCTCTCATAAACCTGTCTCTCATAAACCTGTCTCTCTGCTGTTAGACTCGGTGAGCTGGCTGCAGAGGTGTGAAGGAGAAGCGGTCACACACACAGGTCACTGCTGCTGCATACTCTGCTGCGCTCCCGCGCTCAGCAGATGCAGATCTCAGAACAGTGAAAAGGCGCTCAGCAGATGCAGATCTCAGAACAGTGAAAAGGCGCTCAGCAGATGCAGATCTCAGAACAGTGAAAAGGCGCTCAGCAGATGCAGATCTCAGAACAGTGAAAAGGCGCTCAGCAGATGTAGATCTCAGAACAGTGAAAAGGCACGATGCAGATGTAGATCTCAGAACAGTGAAAAAGCGCTCAGCAGATGTAGATCTCAGAACAGTGAAAAGGCACGATGCAGATGCAGATCTCAGAACAGTGAAAAGGCGCGATGCAGATGTAGATCTCAGAACAGTGAAAAGGCGCTCAGCAGATGCAGATCTCAGAACAGTGAAAAGGCGCTCAGCAGATGCAGATCTCAGAACAGTGAAAAGGCGCTCAGCAGATGCAGATCTCAGAACAGTGAAAAGGCGCGATGCAGATGTAGATCTCAGAACAGTGAAAAAGCGCTCAGCAGATGTAGATCTCAGAACAGTGAAAAAGCGCTCAGCAGATGTAGATCTCAGAACAGTGAAAAGGCACGATGCAGATGTAGATCTCAGAACAGTGAAAAGGCGCGATGCAGATGCAGATCTCAGAACAGTGAAAAGGCGCTCAGCAGATGTAGATCTCAGAACAGTGAAAAGGCGCTCAGCAGATGTAGATCTCAGAACAGTGAAAAGGCACGATGCAGATGTAGATCTCAGAACAGTGAAAAGGCACGATGCAGATGTAGATCTCAGAACAGTGAAAAGGCGCTCAGCAGATGCAGATCTCAGAACAGTGAAAAAGCGCTCAGCAGATGTAGATCTCAGAACAGTGAAAAGGCACGATGCAGATGCAGATCTCAGAACAGTGAAAAGGCACGATGCAGATGCAGATCTCAGAACAGTGAAAAGGCGCGATGCAGATGTAGATCTCAGAACAGTGAAAAAGCGCTCAGCAGATGTAGATCTCAGAACAGTGAAAAGGCACGATGCAGATGTAGATCTCAGAACAGTGAAAAGGCACGATGCAGATGGGTGTCTTTGTAACATGTCACTAAGTCCCTGGCGTGACACACTGTCGTCACCCTGCAGGACGGCACAACCCTCCGAGGTGAGCTGGATGGCCGTCAAGTTATTGTTTTGACAGTTTTTTTTTTGAGCAACTCAAACATTTTAGGCGGTTTGGATACTGATAATTTTTAGAGTGCAAGACTGACCTGTCCCTGCGTCTTGTGACCATTTTGGTAGCTAAAGGCGAGCTTCGGCTTGTTGTGGTTGTGGGTTAACCGGGAGTGCTTAGTGAGCTACGCTCTGAGACCCCGTTCTCTGTGCGTTGGAGCGAAGAGCCACGTTCATTGGATGTGTTTTTCTACATTTCCCCACTCCAGCCTCTCATGCCCTTTAGGCAAACCACTCGGAGATCAACGCCACATCCTTTAACAGGCACGATGGCAAATATCGCAGGCTTTGTGCGTGCGTCGCCTGTGTTCTGCAGCAGTAGACGTGCAGAGAAATGTTTCCAGAGGCAGTCTTGATGACAAAGGCTGTCGGGGGGGCCGCGGCGTCGAGGGGTGTTGTTAAAGTGAAATCACTGTCATTTCCTTCCTGTTCCCTTTGTTTGAGAGTTCTGGCATGCCTCAGTCCTGTAGTCGCGCAAACGAAATCCCTCAAAATAGACACCAGAAGAGGCAGGAGACACACACACACACACACAAAGAGTTAGCACAAACTCCAGTAACCAGAGACAGAGAAACAAAGTTACAGACAGATCTGGGGAAGCCCTGTATTCCCTTAACAGTATTGCATAAACTACAGGTCCTATATCCCCAGACTGGGAACAGTGGCTCTTGCGCTGTGCTCATATCAAACCGAGAGATGCAGTGATGTGGCGGTCTCACTTTTCGAAGCCCGCCCCGGCTTCCACGCACAGGATAACAGAGCTACTGCTCATTTCAGAAAGCACGCCATGTGACGCTCCAGACACTCCCCTGCATGCAACATTTCTGCAGTGCCTGGTGGGATTCCCATGCACTGACTCGTACGCAGTTACAAACGGCACTGTCGGGCCAGAGTCCACCACAAACTGGTTATTTCCCTGCTCCACACACTTGATTCAGTTTACCAGTTACTTACCAGGTTAGTTGGTGTGTGAGAGAACAGAAAATACTTCATGTTAGTACAATCAATTAGTGCTAACAGCTTTTTTTGAGGACATTTGGCGCAAGTCTGCAGTAATCTTATGAGAAAGATTAGTGGACCTGAACTAAAAATAAAAACTCTTAGAAGTGCACCCGCCCACACGCTGACAGACATGAAGGTGGCATAAACATTCCCCTTGGCTCTGGAAGGAGTCACTGATGTATGAGGTTTTAGAAATGTAATGCAACTACAGCTGCATGCTGTCCAGTAACTGCAGGAGTGTCCGTACACCTCCACCTGTGTGACAGTACATGCCGTGTGTCGTGCTCATGTGCCACCTGAGGTATCTCCTACCAGTGACATGTGTGCCTGCATCAGACACACCACTCCTTAGCGATGACAGCCTGAGGTATCTGACAGGAACAGAGACTGATGGATTAAGTGGCTGAACACAGCACTCAGAGCCTATGGCTTAAACCTGCAGAGCAACATTTCACATTATATTTTCTCTCTCATCAGAGAAAACTGCTTTGTCAGAGAATTCATGACAACAACATGGTTTAGAAAGCAGTAAATTAACACTGAAAGCTGGGTAAACTCAGCAACATTAGTTACAGTGTATATAATACTTACAACATTTAGCTGGTTCGTTTATCCAAGTGAATTGAGGGTAAAGGGTCTTGCCCAGAGGCCAAACAGTGGGACTTGAACCAGCAACCTTTTGATTACAAGACAAATACCTTAAATCACTGAGCTACCACTGCTCTATATAAGCATTCACTTGATGAGAATGACTTGCAGCTGTGTGTGTGAGTGTAGACGTGCTAGCCAAGGCTGAGAAGGTTCTATTTGTTCTGTTTATTCTGTTACTTTTACGTCACCGTCCCTGAAATAGAAAACACCACATTACCTTGGTGGGGCTTCTGAAGTTTGACCGTAATCCTGATTCTCTGCATGTAAAAACCACACAAGGATGCCTCACATGCACCACGTGCTCCTGATTCATGTTCTCAGTATTTTCTGCCATGCTATGCAACCGTGCAAGTAGGTCACAAGCATGCTAAGGTTTAAATAACGCAGGCTTGCACTGCACACCACGAACTGAGCGGCGCTCTGCTGGCTGGTGGATCTTTAAAGCTGAGCTACGTGGCACATTGGTACAGAAACCCCACGTGCTGAAAGGCTCATCGCCTTCGTGGGGCGATGGACCCGGCGTTAGAGCGACAGAGGGAGCATGCGTTAACCCGGAGGGGAGAGCCTGTCTGAGCTCCTCTCTGTGGCCTGTACATACGTCTTCCTGCTTGGTGAGGAAGGGGAGCAGCTCAGCAGCTGGTCTTCGTTTGGTCTTCAGCTGGTCTTCGGCTGGTCTTCGTTTGGTCCTCGGCTGCTCTTTGTTTGGTCCTCGGCTAGTCTTCAGCTGGCCTTGGTTTGGTCCTTGGCTGGACTTCAGCTGGAGTTTGTTTAGTCCTCGGCTGGTCTTCAGCTGGCCTTGGTTTGGTCCTTGGCTGGACTTCAGCTGGTCTGTGTTTAGTCCTCGGCTGGTCTTCGGCTAGTCTACGTTTGTTCCTCGGCTGATCGGGCATCCATCGGTAGTATCAGCACAGAGCCGAGGCTGGTGGCCTATAGCCCTGGCTCAGACGCTCAGAGAACAGGCTGCTGATCTATGGCCAACAGTACAGGAGTGAGCGAGGGAGAGCAGGAGAGAAGAGAAGGTGAGATCACTGGCACAACGAGAATGTGAATGAGACCAAGAAGGGAGGACAAAACCAGGAGTGAGCTAGTGGACAACAGGGTGGCCAGAGCTCACTCCCGTCACTCCCGTGCATGCACATTCTGATAATTGCCTCTCTGTACTCCATCATGTTTCACATCAGATAAGGTGTGCTCCGTATTCACCCCTGCATTCCACCATTACGAGGGATATGAACTTTGCCACAGCTAGTGACGTGAGGCCTTCACGCTCCGAACTACTGACGATATAAGCATGATGTGGGCATGCGCTCGCTCCTGTGACGATCTCCTGTAATGCTCTTTCCTATTCTAGTGTCTAGCACTTGGCCTTTATTCAAGGATCAGAGAGCACAAGTCTGGTGCCACAGACAGGCCTAAAATAACCAGACCGGTGTGTCATGTAAACAGGAAACTGAGCAGGAGGCCAGGGGCTCTAGAAAGGACCTGAAGGAGAACAGCGTGCACAGGATACTGACGCGCTGCTTACCCGAACAACTGGCACATAGCTGCATCATTACAGGAATGTCTCTGGAACAAAGGCCCAGGCTGAGCGCTCGGTTTTAAAGCTCAGAGGCACTCAAACAGCTGCGTGTGCTCCTCAATAACAGGAGGAGAGAGAAACAGGAGCACTTTCATTACAGGGTCCCTAAAGACTTCGTTAGGGGTTGTTATGACAACGTATCCAACATCAGAAGCCACTTTAAAGACAATACAACACCAGTGGAATCTGTAGCGTGGTGACCACACTGCTGGAGATTAATGGTGTCTGGTCTTTGGGGGGGGGGGGGGGGGCGGCTCCTGTCTCCAGGGGAAACAGGTGGAATAAAACTTTCTGCAGTTTTCTGACTTGCCTAATGAACAAATGCCAAAAAAAAAGGCAAAATAAGATTGGACACACATTTCAAGAGCCTTGGAACCCCACAGGGGAATCACCACAAGGCCACAAGGAAAGCTGCTACAGGCTAATGCCTAAAAGTCCTGAGAGTCAGCTGAACACGAAAAACAAGATCTGAGCCAACACCTCCACTCTACCAGTCAACATATACACCAACACCTCCACTCTACCAGTCATCAGATACACCAACAGCTCCACTCTACCAGTCAACATATACACCAACACCTCCACTCTACCAGTCATCAGATACACCAACACCTCCACTCTACCAGTCAACAGATACACCAACACCTCCACTCTACCAGTCAACAGATACACCAACACCTCCACTCTACCAGTCATCCGATACACCAACACCTCCACTCTACCAGTCAACAGATACACCAACACCTCCACTCTACCAGTCAACAGATACACCAACACCTCCACTCTACCAGTCATCAGATACACCAACACCTCCACTCTAACACCTCCACTCTACCAGTCAACAGATACACCAACACCTCCACTCTACCAGTCAACAGATACACCAACACCTCCACTCTACCAGTCAACAGATACACCAACACCTCCACTCTACCAGTCAACAGATACACCAACACCTCCACTCTACCTGTCAACAGATACCCTGCTGGTATGATAACATGGCCTAAGGAGAAGATAGAAGCCACTGACATCAAGACAAGGAAACTCCTCAGAATGCACGGAGGGTTTCATTCCAAATCCAGCACTCTGGGAATGAACACTAAACAGGAGGAGGGCCAAGGACTAGTGCGTGTCAGAGCCACTATCCAGCATGAAATGACCAAGATCCAGGAAAACACCAGGATGGCCCTAAATGATGGAATGCTTTGTGAGAACCTCAAACAGCAGAAACTTGATGAGGATGGAAATGAGAAGGAACAGAGACCATCATGGGAGGAAAAACCCTTCACGGTATGCACCACCGGCAGATTGTGGAGGTGGCCGATATGGAGAAATTCTACCAATGTCTGGAAAAGGTCTGGACTGAAAGACAGCACAGAGGCACTAATCATGGTAGCACAGGAACAAGCTCTGAACATGAGATCAGTAGAGGCTGGATCTACCACACCAGGCAGGACCCCAGATGCAGGCTGTGCAAAGACAACCCTGAGACCATCAATCCAGCACATAAAAGCAGGATGCAAGCAGGCAGAGCGCACATGGAACGCCATAACCAAGTGGCGGGACAGTGTACAGAAACATCTGTGCTGAGTACGGGCTGGAAGGTCCAAGGTCAAAGTGGGACACACCTCTGAAGGTGTTGGAGAATGACCGAGCTAAGATCCTGTGGGACTTCCAGATACAGACAGACAAGATGGTAAAGGCTAACCAACCGGACACAGTAGTGATGGACAAGCAGCAGAAGAGGGCCATAGTGACAGTGTGGTGATCCTGAGCGATAGAAACATCAGGAAGAAGGAACACGAAAAGCTCAAGGAATACCAAGATCAGAGTCTGGTAGAGGACCTGAGCTTGAAGGAAAAAGGAGGGTGAGTTGTGAGATTTTTTTGTTTGTTTGTTTTGAAAATTCATATATAGGGCATCAGCTTATATATGACACACACACAGTACTGTGCACAGTACAGTACTGTGGAAGTGTTAACAGAAGAGAAATTTAAATCAAATCAATATTTGGTGTGACCACCCTTTGCCTTCAAAACAGCTTCAGTTCTTCTAGGTACACTTGCACACAGTTTTTGAAGGAATTGTGCTGGTAGGTTTTTCCAAACATCTTGGAGAACTAACCACAGATCTTCAGTGGATGTAGGTTTCCTCAAATCCTTCTGTCTCTTCATGTAAACCCAGACAGACTCAATGATGTTGAGATCAGGGCTCTGTGGGGACTTCTTGTTATTCTTTATGCTGAAGATTGTTCTTAATGACATTGGCTGTATGTTTAGGGTCATTGTCCTGCTGCAGAATAAATTTGGGGCCAATGATGCACCTCCCTGATGGAATAGGTATCTGCTTGTATTTCTCAGCAGTGAGAAAATGCATTGTACAAATGCAGCCCCAAACTTGCAAGGAACCTCCACCATGCTTCACTGTTGCCTGCAGACACTCATTATTGTCCGGCTCTCCAGCCTTTCGGCGAACAAACTGCCTCCTGTTATAGCCAAATATTTCAGATTTTAACTCCTGCTGCCATTTTTCTGCACCCCAGATCCTATGTTTTCGTGCCTAGTTGAGTCGCTTGACCTTGTTTCCATGTCGGAGGTATGACTTTTTGGCTGCAACTCTTCCATGAAGACTACTTCTGGCCAGATTTCTCCAGACAGTAGATGGGTGTACCTGGGTCCCACTGGTTTCTGCCAGTTCTGAGATGATGGCACTTCTGGACATTTTCCAAATTCGAAGGGAAATAAGCTTGATGTGTTTTTCATCTGCTGCATTACATTTCTGCGTCTACCATCCTCAACGTTGCCCGTTTCTTTGTGCTTCTTCAAAAGAGCTTGAACAGCACATCTTGAAACCCCAGTCTGCTTTGAAATCTTTGTCTGGGAAATCTTTGTCTTGCTGTTGCTGTGCTCAGTCTTACCATGGCGTGTGACCTGTGACATGAAACTGTCTTTCACAACCTCACCTTGGTAGCAGAGTTTGGCTGTTCCTCACCCAGTTTTAAGCCTCCTACACAGCTGTTTATGTTTCAGTTAATCACTGTGTTTCAACCTACATATGAAATTGATGGTCATTAGCACCTATTTGGTATAATTGGTTGATCATACACCTGACTATAATCCTACAAAATCCCTGACTTTGTGCAAGTGTACCTATAAGAAGTGATGCTGGTTTGAAGGCAAAGGGTAATAACACCAAAGATTGATTTGATTTAGATTTTTCTTTTGTTCGCATTTTGTAAATTGATAAAAAATAAACAATTATTATTTGTATGTTTGAAAGGATTCTTAGTTTACAGCATTTTTTCACACCTGCGTAAAACATTTGCACAGTACTTTATATATATATATATATAAAAGATTTAAATGCTTTTAAGATTAAAGATCCAGTCAGGTGTGTCCAATCAATGGTTTAGTACTCATTACAAATGTATTTGCAACTCTCTCCACAGTTTGTTGTAGTTGCAAGCTACATCAGAAGTGATGCAATCAGAGGTTCCAGATATTTCTACCACTGAAATGCAGCTTTATTCACAAACAAACAAACAAACAAACAAACAACAACAACGACTCTTCTTGATATGTATAGAGATGAGACATTTCACCACGTCATAGTGGTGGCTGTGGCAGTAATCATTACGCTATTTGTGTGGGAGACATTTTCCCACAGCCCAAACATTGCCTCTTTGTCATCGCATGACTGTACACTCCCATCTGCCAAGAATCTGGGTGTTTAACATGACACTGCCATGACACTGCCATGAGGGCAGCGCTGTTTGATAGTGCCGCGGACTTACAGTGAGACACCTAACCAACTGCACATACGGACTCAAAACAGCGTCTGACCCAACCGTCACCTGTTCAAGATATTATTAATTAGTATCATTTTCAACACAATCGTGCACACACACACACACACACACATGCATTCACACAGGCACAAACAGAAACTCAGAATGCAAACATCTACACACACGCACACACAGTTCCTGTAGAGCAGCTCAGAGTGGATATCGGAGCAGAGTTATTGTTCTAGTTTGAATACAACAACTGTTGCTCCACGGACAAAGGAAGCCAGAGCGGGAAATGTTCCCACTCTGCCAAACACTGGAACAACAGCTCGGTGTGAATGCCCTCTGGAGCCTTCACACTCACTCAGTCTGCACGTTCACGTCTAACAACTCCTCTAAGTGAGCATTTGTAAGCTGTGCACGGGTTTCTTGCATGTCAGGTTTCTAGCCCTGCTCTGCTAGCTGGGGGCAGACCGACTACACTGAAAAGTTCAGAACTGCCTTGTGCACAATTTGAGTGGACGATTTAAAAAAACAAAACAAAAAACAACAAAAAAACCCCAAACAAACAAGTGCAACAGCATTTGGATCAAAACACTATGACTAACGACACTAAAACATTTATGCTTCCAAATAGATACGACGGGAAATGGGGTCAGTTCACACATGAAGGAAGAACGTGCTCTTTGCTTGATCACATGGAAAGTGCACCTTGGTTGAGCCGTACATCCAGACCAAAGCTTGACTACATATATATTTTTTAACTTAGCAGACGCTTTTATCCAAAGTGAAACGTAACTAAATTAGAACAGAACACATAAAGGTGATGCAAGAGCTGGGTTCCTTACAAGTGCCATTAGACCAAACGAGCTGCAGGAAGTGCAAATGTTAGTAAGCCCTAACAACGCATCGGATGCTATGAGAGCGGAATTCTACAACACCCCACGACAATCCAAGCACAGTACAAGCAATACTGCAGTGCATTTGTCAAGAGGAGAAAAAGGACTTATCACTGGTCAGGTACAACTTTGGGAAATCTAAAATTCAGACACCTTATTTTATTTGTGAACGGTGGCCAAGGATTCAGTGCCTCCATCGCGTGGAATAAAAGGAGAGAATTGAACAGCTAAAGAGAGATTAGAGCGTCAGACTAGGAGCAGGAGGGGGAGAGTGTGAGAAATGTCTTTGTGCGATGCCTGTTGCGATATGTGTCTGAATCTCAGCTGCAATTTCTGAGCGTCGTTAGCACAACCGTTTCTCATAACTGCAAGCTGAGGATTGTTTGGATCTCCACAAAACTAATACCAGATGTACTGTAGGCATCACTGCTCTGAAGGGCTGTCTGTCACGGCCTGCCTGGGGGAACAGCAGGATAGAGACACGACTAGCAACCAACGACATGTCCAGCAGGTCTCTGAAGTGTCCAGGGCGCAGGAGAGCAGTGCAGTTACAGTGAAGGTTTGTGCAGTGGCCTAGAGGTCTGTAAGCTGAGGGCCGAGCTAAATACAGACGCTCGGAAGCAGCTGTGATTGCCTGTGGCTGCCAGCCGCCACTCAGACAAGCTCGGACATGCCCAGTCCTGCGTTCTCAGCCGTTAGGCAATATTTACATCTAAGTTCAAATTAGTAGTGCATGACTAAGCAGACTAAGTTAACACGCACGCACACACACACATACACACTCATGTTGTCAAGGAGGGCGTCTCTCTTTGAAGCACTAGTCAGAGATGCTGTGGGTTAGCTGTTGGAGAGGAGATGACTCCAGCGCTGAACCAAGACACTTCTGCAGGAAATGAAGGCTGTGTGTGAGTACACAGACCCCCCCCCATGACCCCCTACACAGGGACCCCCAACGCACTGACCCCTCCCTCACATGGACCCTGTTCGGTCATATTACATAGTAATAAACTGTATAACACTGTATAATATAACTGTAACTTTAACTGTGTCTTGCTCATATGTACATATTCAAATTTTTTAAATACCTTAATTATAACTATCTTAAAATAGCTCTATTTTATTTAATCTTATTTTATTTAGGTGGTGTATTTAGTGTGTTTCCAGTTATGTGTATTCTCTGTTTATCTGTAAATAGTCTGTGTAGTATGATACAGACAAATTCCTTGCATGTCTGTCATTCCTGGCAAATCAAACTGGTTCTGAAATAAAGAACACACACGCACACACACACACGCGCACACA
>NC_137522.1:1697500-1792500 GCF_041902795.1 Electrophorus electricus
GGGTTTTAAAGTCCAGACAGTGCAGCTAATATCTTTTCCTTATGTTTCCCAGCTTCATTGCTGCCATAGCAACAACTGGCAATGAAAACAGGTACTAATGCAGTTCATTAGCATTAAAATGTCTCGCCTCCAGAAATGTCCTTAATTTTGACTATCTGAAGGTGGTCGACAAAATCATTTTAAAACTTCTCCTGGTTTCCATCATGTCCAGCTGGTAGTCGCAAGAGACATGGTCCTACAGTGACGCGTTAGAATGACTGTTAGCGATCGTTCCTTTGTGTTAATAAGTTTATATGTCCACATCTAGAGCGGTTGCAGGGCCACAGTTATTAACTGATTAATCATTCGTCTCACCCTTGAGAGTTTTGCAGGTCTTGGGATGTGAACTGCTGTGCTGTAGATAACAACGACAGTCTAATGGTTTATTATGGATGCTGGTATTGAAACCAGAATGGGAAAACAAAACAAAACAGAGAAATTATAGAGAAATTGTGACGTTTCCTTTGGAACAAGCAGATATAAATCTTATGAATTTAAGACAGAAACATCAATGAGGATTATCTACAATAAAGTGTGGTACAGAACCTGGGAGGTGTCCACTGGGAGCAGCAGATGTCCAGTAGGACTAGTTAGCCACCCTCTCTGCAAGCTCATTTAAATAGAGATGCTCACTTGAGTAAAGAAATCATGCGCAAACATGACGACGCTAATGGAAAGCTGCTCTAAATATAACTCTACAAATGACAGTGAAGACAGGACATCCTGTGCAGTCCAGCCGCATGCTTTGTACAGCTGGACTTTTCCATCAGTAGATAGAATTAAATACTGTAGAAACAACAAGAGGTTGTGTATGCAATTACAAGGAGATAATGCATGATGAGGGCGGATTCCGATTCTTCACTGGTCATTGATGTGTCAGGCATAGCATCATGCAAACGTGATATTCCCTGTACTAACAACAGGGACCACAATAAGGCAATTTTAGACATGACTGAAAATCACCCCATTATTGATGCTTTTAATATTATTCAGTTTAAAATTCTAGATGGAAAATTTAGATATTCTCATTTTGTCCTCATTTGGGAAAATGGTTTCAACCATGCTGAAACAATTAAATGGTTACTGCTACTTGAAAATATCCATTTTCAAGGCAATGAAAGTTATTTCCAAAAATTAATATATTAGTGTCAGTGGTGTGATGCCGCTGGAGTAAAACTTGGCTGTGTGTTCTGGAAGGCTGTTTTAGCGTACGAACATAGTGGGGATTTTTACCAGCTGGTGTCTGTTGGGACCCCATTAAATTAAGCATTATGCTAATTAGCTACACTCTAAGAATTCCAAAAATGACTGCTGACTGAAGAGCTGTCTCTGTGAATAAGGCACGTGTTTCCACCACACAGGGGGTCCCATCTTCACCGCCATCAGACGTGATCTGCCGAGGAGAAGCTTTTAACTGTGACTGCGAGCTCTAGCAGCAGAGACCAAGCCTCAGCTTGCTGTGGGTCTGGACTACATTCACAGCACTTGACAGACGCTCTTATCCAGAGCCACTTGCACAGTTACCAATGACAATATGTGTTCTCCCTGGGACCCAACCCGGAGACCCTGGCGGATCTAGCCGTGCTCCACCTGTGCTATTTTTAGATGTAAAGATTACAAGAGCCTGATGGTATTTAAAGCCTGATGTCTGATTCATGGGATTACTGACAATTAAAGGCAGTCTGCATGATGCATGCCTGCCTGCCAGAATTGCGAGGGTGTACACCTGCTTTCTGTGGTCTATCACGAGAGACAGGAATTCTGATTCAAGTGCATCTGAAAGTAAAAAAAAAAAAAAAAAGAAAAAAAAAAAGAAAAGAAAAATTCTACAGTAGATGCTGCCATTAACCAACATCTGAATTAAAAAAAAAAAATTAAAGCAAAAGAACTAGTAGATTATCGGGATTAGGAATTAGAGGGGCACATTTGGTGGAATTAAATGAGTGTGTCTAAAAACCAAGCTAAGCGGTGCTCAGTTCCTCATAGCGACAGCGTCTGCAGTGGAGCAGCCGTAGCCAATGGCGAGGTGCCGTCGTGCACTGAGAATGCCTCACATCTGTTACACGGACATTGCATCAGAATTCACACCGTGGTTTTACACACAGACGCACAAATGGCAAACCCCTCCCAACACAGACGCACAAAGAGCAAACTCCCCAATACAGATGCACAAACATTCAAACCCCCCCAATACACACACAAACATTCAAACCCCCCTAATACAGACGCACAAACATTCAAGTCCCCCCAATACACACACACACACACGCACAAATGGCAAACCCCCAAACATGGACGCACAAACATTTAAACCTCCCAATACGGTTGCACAAACATTCAAACCCCCAACACAGACGCACAAACATTCAAACCCCCCAACAAAGATGCAGAAATGACAACCCCCCCCCCCAAACACAGACACACAAACATTCAAATCCCAAAACTGAACTGAATTTGCATTTCTGTTACATAAACAAGCATGCAATATGGCTGACTGAAGGAAAACCTAATAGCTGGCAGATCTACAGGGACAAAGTGCCTTCTAAAAAATATCTATACTGAATGAGCCATTTCATGGCAGTCACCATAATATAGTGGAGTATAATAAAGTATAGTGGAGTATAATGTGTAAAGACCTGACATCCATAGAAGTAACATCTGATTAAATGTCTGTTACCCTGGTCATGCGTCAGACAGATATGAAAACAAATGTGAATTAAGAGTTTACTCATTAATTAGACACAGATGTGGTGATAGAGTCTGTGTGGATGTCTGTAGCTGTTAGCAATCCTGCAAGTCCTCATCACAGGTCACTGCCTGAGCACTGGACTGCTGATTAGGTGTGTGGACAGCAGACTGTCCTTAACCCAACGGTGACACCAACACATGTAACTCCAGCAGGCTGGTACAACACCCACTAGAATGTCATGTGGTGTCACCGTCATGGTTACTGTCTGCGGTGGGAATGTTGCGTCTCCCACATGTTATCCACACAGCCATCAGAAACGGATCAGGGCTAAAGTTGGAAGTGGGTGGATTGAAGACTCTGCCTGGCAACACATGGGCTACACTGTATACTTGTGTGCCTATAAAAGACACATATAAGATTAGCAGTAGCAAACATAAGTACCACTGACAGTTAGGAAGGCCAGCTTTCTAACAAAGTTCTCAGTGAGTGAAATTTCTACATCTGTGGAACTTGTATTTTTTATTTTGTTGTATGAATGACTGACAAATGAGCACCTAATTGGTTGGGTGACGTATGGCCCTGACTTATAACCCAGACTTATGACCCTGAGACATAATTCCGAGACTTAAGACCCTGAGACATAATTCCCAGACTTATGACCCTGAGACATAATTCCCAGACTTAAGACCCTGAGATATAATTTTCAGACTTATGGCTGGAGTACAAAGCAGGTGAAAAAGTCAGGGGTAACAGATAAGAGTCTGTCACTATTTATAGAGGCAGAAGGGAAGGCCTCACTGACAAACAGGAAGCCTATTGGGGTCAAAGGGAGTTTTCTTTTTTAAATCAGCTAGAGTTGCGCTAATGTGATTGCTGATTATGAATACCTATTTATATAGCCATGTTTTGAATGAATGTTTTTTACTTTAAAAGTAAATCTACTTGACCATAAATTTGTGGTCTAAACCAACCAAGGTGAATTTAAATCGTGCACCCAGTTAAACCCCCTCTTAAACCAATAATCTTCTCTGAGGAAAATATGTTTACAGTCCTGGCATAAATCCCAATGGCTAGTGTCAGAGCACAGCGTCCTTTAAGTAGACTTAAGTAGCCTCGTGATGCAGTTAGCTTTAACCGGTGTGGGTCAGGTAAACACTGCCGCAGGTGCCAGGTTAAAACACTGGGTTGCCCGCAAACAAAACAGGGTGACCTCTTTGAAAGCACTACAGGCATGCCACTGTAGAAACAAGAACGTCTCCGACCACAAAGCACAGTGAACTAACCGAGGATCTGCACGAAAACAAACAGGACTTCATGCTGCACATCACCCAGACTGAGATCCATTTTGTAGAATAGACTGGCTCATCTAATCCATTCATGATGTTCCTGTCTGAAATGACTAATGGTGTCAAAGGTACACAGGGCCAAAACATATACTCTTATATACTCTTACACACTCATACATATATACATACAGCATGTTACTGTTATTTCATGCCAAAAGGAATTTCACCAATCAGGAACATTCAAACATTACCGCTAAATTATCTTAAGTAGCTTTTTCCCCCTTATCTCATGGTAAATTTGCTCAGATTTTGTATCGCTAAGTTTAAACACTACCCCAGAACATCTAAAGACCAGCTTGCACTGCGACTCTGCAATTCAGTGTCCTGCAACTCCTCCTCGACCACCTGTCTGGCCATTTAAACCACATCTGATTAAGGACTATGGCTTCATTGACTTCATGACTATACAAAGACATTTTCTGGAAACTAACCAAATGGCCTCTCGTCTGACTATTGGGGGGGCTTAAAGTGTTTAGGAGAGCCCATATACGTTCATATTGTGAATACAAATGGACAAAAAATAACTACCCCCTGACAGCTAGAAAAAGATATAAAGGTCACTTCAAATAGAAGACTCTAAAAATCTGAATCTTCTAAACAAATTAATCCATACACACTTTATTAACTCAAAAGCCTGAGGCTAATAAGACAAGAGCAAGATATCATTACCATGAATATAGTGATAAAACTAGTGAATTACTAGCTCGGCAAATTAAAAAAAGAGGAACCTGAACGCCTAATTCATTTTACTAAATAAGAAAGTGGAGCACAGACAAGACTACCGTAGGATACCAACAATGAATTAACGAGGGTTTACAAAAGTTTATGTACATCTGAATGCACTGAAGATAGTGAACTTACTGACATTACTGACATATGAACTGAAGCAAAGCCCTCAGACCTGAGGGATTCCCAGTGGATTTTTATCAGCCTTTTAGGACATATCTTTAACCACTCTCACAAATCTGGTTAAGGAATCTTTGAGCTGTGGAAAACTTATAAAATCTCTAGAAATGGCAACAATTTGCCTAAACCAGGGAAACAAAGTGTAGCTCATATAGGCCTTCTTAATATTGACTATTATTACTAATTATTACTAAACAACTTGCTTTAAGACTAGTGAGATTACCCCAAAGATAACTCATACAGGCAAGGATATGACAGTGTCTGGAGACATAACAGAGACAGACAGAGGCCGACAGAGACAGACACAGACAAACAGAGACCAACGGAGGCAGACTGAGAGACACAGACAGATTGAGACAGAGACAAACTGAGACACTGACAGACAGACAGAGACAGACAGACAGACACAGACAGACTGAGACAGACAGACTCCAACCTTGATTATGTTAGTGGACACTGTGAACACATTCAACAGGACCGAGCTCAGCTTTGCTTCCTCTTCCAAACTATGGTAGCTATGGGTTTTGAAAAATCCTTTTATCATTTACATGTATATTTTCTGAGCCCCAAGGTGCAGGCCTTGACTAATGGCTTCCTGTCGAGTGCTTTTCTCTTGACAAGGAGCTGTAGGAAATGTACCATGTGTTTTTCAGCATAGGGAAGCTTTAGCTATGCTGTTTGAGCTCACCACTGCATAAAACACATTCAACTGGACTCCCAACACAAGTGGACTTTATGTATCTTATATGTAAAATAGTGCATATACAATAAATAACAAAATACAATACAATAAACAACACAATAATGCATATACAATACATATGCAGTAACATTATACAATACACAGTATACAACATTTAAAACATTTGAAATATTTGGAAAGGAAAATCATAAATTGCACTGGGTTTTCATCAGTGCATTCTTACAAAGTTTGAAATCTGTGATGATGTACACTACCTTAAAGAGTTTAATAACTTCATTACATGATTAAGGAATCTTTGAGCTGTGGAATACAAGATTTGGAAGATTAATCATGCTTAACCTGATTTATTTCTACATTCCTCAAGTACCTGGGTAAAGGTGGGACAGATATGTTAGGGGAACCCACATATAATAGGATGGATAAATGTAATAAAGATGAACGTGCTTTCCATTTATTGATCTTTTTCTGTCATTAATGATAAAAAGATTTCTTAAAGATTTAGATACGGAAATCATACACTTTCTATGGGTTGGAAAAACAGGGAATTAAACTGATCAGCCTACAAGCAGCACATATTAAAGGTGGATTATGATTACCTAATTTTGGGGCCCAATATTTAGCCAAACAGATTTCCATAGAGCAGTAGCAGATGAACGAAACACCCTCTTTCAGCTTCTTCCAGTCTGGGATCAAAGGCTACACTCGTTAAATTAAGCAGAAACTCACTGATTCTAAATTCATTTCATGCCTGGGAACATACGTGCCTCTTTATTGACCATAAACAAACTCTGTATAAACCAGCCACTTTTCTTTAATCATGTTATCCCTGATGGAATTAGAAACAGTTTCTTAAATTATTAAGTGCAAAAGTGTGAAATCTAATGGGGGCATCCAATGAAAACTCTCCAACATTCCCCATTTAGTCTTTGCTCTAAAAATGATCCTTTCTTAAAGTCAAAATCCTCGCAATTTAAAATGCAGTTATGTAAAACTCCCAAGTATTTGATACTATGATTCTTAATCAGAAATGGCAGAAAAACTTCAGGTGTGCATCAGCCATCAGATTGGGATAAGGTTACAGAAAGGACGCAGACAAAACCAATTTAACGTGACACACAGAACATTCTTATCTCCACATACATTTATTAAAAATCTCTCTCCTATGTGTCAAAAATGTAAAAACATCTAGCAGTGATTTGATCTACGTGTTTTGGGAATGCTCCTTGCTGGAAGCGCCTTGGAAATGTATTTCCAAAGTGACATCCCTAGCGATTCATGCCGATGTTGATCCTGACTGCAGGACCTGTTGTTCCGGTGATGTGGATTTGCTGAGTGTCCATTTTAAGAAGTGTAGCAAGCTAGCAAGACATGCTTATCAATGAACTAGTAATGACCTTGTCTCTTACATCCTATGTTGTGCAAGGAAATGTAGGATACATAAAAAGTCCATCACATCCATCAAAACATGGGAGATCTTTATACCCTCAATAAAGATGGATTCATTTTCTTAGACAACTGAAAGCCTCTTCTCTGTCCAAGGATTTGGTATAACAAGCAGGTCTTTCTATGTCCTGTCTGCAGACAGGACTTCACTGCTTGTAGCTGGAAGATATTGAGGTGATTAGGGGAAGAGTTGGAGGTGGGCCTTGGAATTATTCAAACAGGAAGTGGTGTCGACACTTGTCCACATCACTATGGACACGAAATAGCTAGACAATGATCAGCACTGCAGGAGTTCACCACTCCAGTGTGGTTCACAAGCAGTACTGATTAAACTTCAGTGTGGATCATAAGCAGTACTGATTAAACTCCAGTGTGGTTCACAAGTAATGATTAAACTCCAGCGTGTTTCACAACATGTAACCTGAGTCATGATTAGACTCAAAGGCATGAAAAGGAAACAGAATGGATGCTCGGTGCACAGCGCATGTCATACGTCTGGAGGACAAGATGCCCAGAAGATCAGCGCAGAGGTCCTACACGAGGAAAGTGCGCTTTCTATGCATCCAAACACAAGTAGAAATGCCAGAATGTACAAAAAGGAAGCGTATATTACCATCACCACCACTACTGTTACTACCACTACTACTACTAATAATACTAATAAAAATACTAATATTCCCAATACTACCACCACCACCACCACTACTAATACTGTTACTACCACTACTACTAATGCAAATACTACTACTACTTGTAACGCGTGGTGGCCCGAGTGCTGCAGGGCACGAGGCAGGATGCACAGACTTCCTCGAACATTTAATAACAAACGACGAACATTTAATAACAAACGACAGCGGCACTCACGTATTACAAACAATAAACACGAACAAGAAACGATTGCTGTTAAACAAACACAATACACAAGGAAACATGTAACAAACATGTTACATTCAGACATTACATCTACAATGACCAACCACACCGTACACCCTGACGTGAGTTTAAATACACACAGACAAAACGAAGTACAGGTGCGTGCAGGTGTGGTTACAAACTAAAGTCCTCCTACTGCATGTGGCTGGCCAAACCACGTGATTCGCGGGAGGCGAGCGTTCCGTGACACTACTACAACAAATAGAAATGCTAATACTAATATTACCAGTAATACCACCACTACTACTACAAATACTACTAATACTATTGTTAGTACTACTGTTTCTACTACTACTAATACTACCAATACTACTCCTAGTACTACTACTACTAATTCAAATACTACTTCTAATACTACCAGTACTACTACTACTACTATTACTACTACTACAAAGACAAATACTACTACTACCACTATTACTACCACTACTACTTCTAATAATAATATTAATATTGTGTTGGTAATTCAGTTTACAGAGAACCCCTCATGTGTTTATGTATTGCTGCTAATCTGCAGCCCTGCTAAATCTCTTCACACCCAGTTCTTTGACACTCCATATTCCCATATTACATATATTCTGCTCTCAATGTGCCTTTGTGCTTGAAAGTAATTAAGCCTCATATTTATGCAAATGCATTACAGTGGAAAATCTGCCATGACAAAAATTGCGTTCCACTTTTCACCATATTGCGTTTTTTTTTTTTTTTTGAGGTGTGGAGGTTGGAGCAGCTCACTGATGCGTGGACTCAATTAAGAGGCGCCTGCTGCGTTCTTCTTCTGCACTTACAGCATGCGCACTCTGTGCATCTCTGCCCCCGTGACCTCTACCCAGCAGGGATGGCTCGGCTCTGGCACCTGAAATGGCGGGCGGACAGGCTTTTCTGTTCATCGAGAAGGGCGGAGCCTCTTCTACATATGCGCTCGCTCAGAGGTGATGCTGAGCCGAGCCAAGGCCATAATTACAGGAGCCGTGTGGAGAGTCAGCTGTTAATGTCCTGTGTAGCTACACGGGTCCTACCTGCCCCTGACAGGGAGCTCTGGACAGCATCGTTGCCACCAGAACTCACAGTTAACGAATTGCAGCGCCTTTCACGTGCACATTTACAGTTAACGAAACGCAGCGTCTTTCACGTGCACATTTACAGTTAACGAAACGCAGCGTCCTTCACGTGCACATTTACAGTTAACGAATTGCAGCGTCTTTCACGTGCACATTTACAATTAACATGTTTGTGGGGTGTATGCTTTGGGGGGAGGGGGATCAAATTCAAATTCTAATAGTGCACAAGAGGGAAAGCTGTGCTGAATAATTGGACCACATGACCCAGCAGTCCAGAGGGACCGTTTTAGCCAAACTGGGCAGAACCCCTACTGATCACAGCTTTTCATTACTGCAGAGTCTGCCATAGAAAAGCATCGCTTCTTTGTACTAGTGACCCCAATTCAGGCACAGGGGACGTAATGATGCAATAACGGTTCTAATGACACACGACTACACTGTCTATTTGACTTGATTTCTGATGCCTTTGTTTAGGCAAGCACACAGCACACAGTAGATGTCTACCTTCATTTGCGCTGGAAGACACTGGAGTGTTTGACATAAAAACACAAGAAATCTAAAGTGTGTAAGTGTACAGTAGAAAGCTGAGCTTTGTAATTCACTGAGCCCAACTGGGAAAGAGCAGGTAATTAAAACATTACAAAAGTGGAGAATCCGGATTAAGTGGGTCTGTCTGGCCCAAGGACAGTCCTCTATGTTTAGTGTCTGTGCTGGAGGAGTGTAAATCACACATGCTGTTATGTTTCCTTATATGGAGGCGAAGGACAGGATGTGTTTCTCATCTGCACATGTGAAATATCTATTACACGTCTCAATATGTGAAATATGTGCGTTACTTGTCACCATAAGTCAAATTTGTTTGCTTGTGTTTTATGCAACAGCCGCTTTACAGGTGCGAAATGTGTGTTGCATATCTTTACATCTTAAATCTGTCAGTTAAATATCTCAACATCTAGAGGTTACACACTTCCACATCTGAGTCCTTTCTGACCACTTGTCTTTTCGGATTCTCAGACTTTGCTGGATCACACACTAGTTCACCTGCAGTCCTTATGAGCATCAGTTCAATCGTGCAAGGAAAACACGAGGATGACGAAGGTGCTAGATTAATGAGAGCCACCGTGCACGCCATCTCGGTATTATCTGAACATTCTGTCCTGTGACTGCCTTACAACAGGAGTTCTCAGTCCCGTTTTCCAGTTTGCTTACGGAAATCTGGTGAGAAGAAATTTCTGCACTCTTCATGAGTGAAGTGTTCTGCCGCCTGAAAATCTAAACCCTCCTAAAGACCTCCTGAATCAGGGGTCTGAGTCCCCACCACAGTCCACATTTCCTCATGGGGCTTCAGGGATCGGCAGTCACGTGCAGTCACGTGAACCTGAAGCCTCATCCCTGTCTGGGCTGTAGTCATTAATGGAGCCTTTTTGCAGGCTAAAGAGGCGTTGTGGTTTAACTGTGTGCTGCGTCAGTGTTTATATGGATGGGACATTTGAAATCTATTTGTCGGATGAGGCACTAAGTGCAGCAGGGATCATTCACGAAAAGGAAGCGAACGGAAATATGACAAAACCCACAACCTACTTCTGCCTGCTGCAAATACCCCACGAGGGCCCTGCAGGATCATTCACCTCAGAGAGGATCGCGGCACGTCCTCCCATAAAGACCGTCGACTGTGGAATGGCTAATGCGTCTGAAGATGCAGCAAAGCACATCAAAGCAAGAGCACAGAGTTACTCCCCAAGAACCAGGAGGAGAGGTCACACCCTAACGCAGGTCACTCCCTAAACCACAGATGGAACCAGCTCTGCCTAAAGAAACAATATCAAGTTGGTCAAACAATTATTCATGGAGGCCTATATTTCATTTAAATTGGTACATTGACTATAGTTTCTATATCAGTGTACTTAAAGCTGCAATGTAGACTAACCTGAAGAGTTCAGGACCCTGAGATGAACCAGAGTCCTGACAAATGCTGTAGAAGGCGGAGCCTGGAAAAGACGAACTAGAGGCAGAGTCTGAAAACGAACCAGAGTCTTGTCAAACGGCGTAGGAGGCAGAGTCTGAAGAGGTCTCCGGCTCACTCTGGCTGTTGGCACCTACAGCAGCAACTACCACACACCTTCAGCAGTGTGTGGGAAACAGCCCCAGAAATCCAGACTCCAGCTGATCACGCACAAGTGCCTCATGAATATTTGAAGAGTACATGCCACTCTGTTCCAGCACAGTCTCAGGGGAATCTGTGAACTAGCACACACACACACACGCAAGCATATTCAAACACATTTACACAGATGCACCCATAGATGCATGCATTGATTACACACACACACAGGCAAGCACACACATACATTCATGGACTCACACACCACTGCACAAACACAAACAGGCAGAGCGAGAGAGGGAGAAGAGAGATATTTTACATCAATGCACCTTGAATTTCTTCATAACTGAGATGCAATTTGCAGTGTTCTCTTTCTTCACTGCACAAACACACGTGACCATGACGGTCCTCTGACCGTTGAAGCACCTGACTGCTGTCTCGGGGTAGATATGTACATTTACACTCACACACTTGAGTAATTGAATAAGAAAACTAAAGGGTGTGTGTAAGGCACCCAAGGTGTGTAAGTGCCTTCATAAAGCTCAGTTGTGTTAACTGTGTTTGGCACAATCAACCAAGTCACAAACATTTGGAAGAAAACTTATGAACACACCAAGCATGGAGGTGAGAAGGCCAATGCTGTTGAGATCATAGACATTAAAGTCAAACAGACTCAAACTACTTCTCATCTACTGCAGGCTATCTGCAACACTACCTGAAAGTGAGACAGTACCACCCGAGTGCTTTCATCAGTCACAGAGAAACAAGCAGAAGGTTTTGAAGAAGCGTGGACACAGCAGTGTTGTAGAGACAGGGCTTCCCGGGCACAGCAGTGTTGTAGAGACAGGGCTTCCTGGACACAGCAGTGTTGTAGAGATAGGGCTTCCTGGACATGACAGTGTTGTAGAGACAGGGCTTCCTGGACACGGCAGTGTTGTAGAGACAGGGCTTCCTGGACACGGCAGTGTTGTAGCGACAGGGCTTCCTGGACACGGCAGTGTTGTAGCGACAGGGCTTCCTGGACACGGCAGTGTTGTAGCGACAGGGCTTCCTGGACACGACAGTATTGTAGCGACAGGGCTTCCTGGACACGACAGTGTTGTAGCGACAGGGCTTCCTAGACACGACAGTGTTGTAGCGACAGGGCTTCCTGGACACGACAGTGTTGTACAGACAGGGCTTCCTGGATACGACAGTGTTGTACAGACAGGGCTTCCTGGATACGACAGTGTTGTACAGACAGGGCTTTCTGGACACGACAGTGTTGTAGAGACAGGGCTTCCTGGACACGACAGTGTTGTAGAGACAGGGCTTCCTGGACACGACAGTGTTGTAGAGACAGGGCTTCCTGGACACGACAGTGTTGTAGAGACAGGGCTTCCTGGACACGACAGTGTTGTAGAGACAGGGCTTCCTGGACACGACAGTGTTGTAGAGACAGGGCTTCCTGGACACGGCAGTGTTGTAGAGACAGGGCTTCCTGGACACGGCAGTGTTGTAGAGACAGGGCTTCCTGGACACGGCAGTGTTGTAGAGACAGGGCTTCCTGGACACGGCAGTGTTGTAGTGACAGGGCTTCCTGGACACGGCAGTGTTGTAGCGACAGGGCTTCCTGGACACGGCAGTGTTGTAGCGACAGGGCTTCCTGGACACGACAGTGTTGTAGCGACAGGGCTTCCTGGACACGACAGTGTTGTAGCGACAGGGCTTCCTGGACACGACAGTGTTGTAGCGACAGGGCTTCCTGGACACGACAGTGTTGTAGAGACAGGGCTTCCTGGACACGACAGTGTTGTAGAGACAGGGCTTCCTGGACACGACAGTGTTGTAGAGACAGGGCTTCCTGTCAGGAAGTAGCCTAAGCCAAGCTGATCTTGAGTTGAGCCTCCTAATTCTGCACGTACTGAAGCCTCAACTAGACTGTGCTTCTCATTATTACTCGAAAGGGGAACTACTGAAACCATGTGAGCAGAAAGAACATATCAGGTCATATGTTAGGCGATATCTTTCTAACGTGTGTGTGGTTCAGCATGTTCCATGCTTCTTAGTGCAATCGTGTTCAGCTTCACCCCACTTCCGCCACCCAGTGGCCGAGTCAGTCGTCTGACAGAATGGAAACACGGTGAACACGGGGTCACGTTGAAGTCGTGAGCGTATTCCCTTTACTTGGCAAAGGCGGTGATGCTAGTCTCCTGGAACGGATGGTGATGTGATGATGAAACCGTTTTCCTCTACTGGACCTCGTCTCCCTGACCTGATGGGGTCTGGCCCTGCTGTGAAGTTCCACACGCATCCCTGAATCACATCTGAGTGCAGACTGCCTGCTGAGACACTGCTGAGAGGTGAGAAACACAGCACAGTTGAAATGAGACATCACAGGTGTGGAGAACAGAGAACAATGTGCCAGTGTTTAGCAGTTGGCACAGTTTGACTACAATTGGTACAATCTGACTACAGTCAGTACAATCTGAATACAGTTGGCACAGTCTGACTACAGTCGGTATAATCTGACTATGGTCGGCACACCCTGACTACAACTAGCACAATCTGACTACACAATGGGCTCTATAAATTCAGTTGGTCCACCGTGACTACAGCGTCACCCACGTCTTGTGGTCAGAGACAGTGTTTGTTCCATCCAGCCCCTGAGCTCCTCATGAGCTGATGTGAACTCGGCACATCTGGATGGAATGGGAGGACTTACACTGGACAGGAAATGAGTGTGTGTGTGTGTGTTGGGGGGGCAGGGCACAGTTGAACAAAAGGACAAATGCAAACATCTTGCACACCCAAATATCAGTATCTCATCTTGTTCATTATCTGCGTGTGAAACAGTACACGCCGATTGATCTTACATGGGAGACAATTTATTCTACCACAGGCACAATTTCCCCAGATGTGATTTATTTACCACAACCTAGTTTATAACCAACAAACAAATATTACCGTTTACTTATTTAAAAATAATTACTTTTATTTGAATAGAAGCTAAACAGCCTGCCACCTGTGGTCATATGTCCGACACCATTTCTGTGATGGCCTTTAGTTCTGAGCTAGACTATGACTTACACTGGGCATGTTCTACTACTGACCTGGAATCAGTTCCAAAAAAATACCAAACCAAAAAACAAAACACAAAACACAAACCCAATCACCAACAAACAGAGCGATGATGAACTGGGCCTGAAACTTTTTAGCCAGCATTAAGTGGAATGAGGGACCGTGTAGCAGCACTATAATCAACTTTCCACTAACTCAGCATGGATCCCATCAACAATGCGCAAATACTGGACAATTTGGTGTGTATCTCAATATGGCAGGTTGAGTTTGTATGGAAATGATTCCTCGCTGCAGAATAGGAGGGGAGAAGCTACAGGGATGAATGAGCATTTCTTGGCCACCCAACACCTCCCTTCCCCCTTCTGGAACAATCTGAAACTCAGTGACACTCCACATCCATGGATTGTATCCATGTCTTTTGAGAGACTTTGGTATCTTGTGACCAGGCTGCTGTGATACGCCACGACACAGAGCCACCAGTGTTGCCGTCTGCTGGAGATATTGGCTGAAGTTAGCATTCCCGGTCTCTCTGCTATAAACCTCCAGCTTCTCGTGAGGCTGCTATGACAACATGCATTCCCAGGCCAAGAGCTCTTTCCAGCCAGCAACGGACTTCTTCACCCCAGTAAACTGCACCATCAGCAGACAACAACTGCACACGCAGCGTCTCCCTGCGTAACGGACGCCAGGCGCCGCATGTCCGTGAGGGGAAGGTCGAGGAGAAGCCGTCAGCCCTCTGTCATTTCCTGTGTGTGTTTTTATCTTCTCGACAAAGCACCGCTCGGGAGGCTGCGACACAGCAGGGAGTGCTCTGGGACTACGGCACATCCTGGTCTCTTCGGGATTTGAACGCATCCTGGTCTCTTCAGGGCGGAGACAGCCTGCCTGTCGGGCGAGAACGAAGCCTGTTACGCGCTCCCTCCCGCCCGACTGTGTGAGCTTCACCCTCTTTCACCCTCCCAGATCTCGAGGAACCCGATTTCGCTTGTAACAAAACAGTGGAGAGGAATAAGGAAGGGGAGACTCTGAGACAATGCAGGGAAACAGGCACCCAGCAGGGAAAAGTGAGAGGTGTGGGCATGAGGTCATCAGCTGAGAGAGAGCGAGAGAGAGAGGAAGGGAGAGCAAGAGAGAGGGTCTGCGTAGAAGAGGAGAGGTGGAACAGCTACCGCTCTAAAAACTTTACATATACTATTTTCACTCCCCTCTGCCTGTATTTGCAAGCATGTGTAAAATAATAACAGCAGGAGAGACTGAAACTGAAGCATGTGGAGATTTTGTGCCCAGTGGGATGCAGATATCGGCCTACGGAGGGGAGTCAGTACGGCACCGGACGCCAGTGTTCAGTGTGCGTCAGTAAAAGGAGATACCGCGTGAAGCCTCCATAAGCTTATAGATCCCTTCATAAACTTTCCATAATCTATGGTTTAGCAAGTCTATTTATGATGGTAACATGCAAATTCTGGGCATAGCATGGTCATTTCTAACGTAAAAGGGAATGAACGATGCAGAGCTGTTAGGCTGTAGAACCGTTCTGCACGGGTCTTGGGGCAGGACGCGCTGACGATGTCGTCCACAGACGACATGGAGAAGAGTTGTAGCGCTTTACGGCACCTGGAGCGCTGGAGACGGAGAGTCTGAACAAACTGCCGAGGCCGGTGGAAGGTTGCCTCTAGCCAGCGTTCCTGCTCTAGCCAGCGTTCCTGCTCTCGACAGCGTTCCTGCTCTCACGGCAAAAAAAAAAGAAAAAGAAGAAGCACACCAAACATCTCCGAAGGCTTCTCTCTGACCCACTTCCTACTTGCTTCTTCAATTTCTTTGAAATTGTATTTCTATTATTCAGTGCAGACTTATTCAGTGCAAACTTTCAAGTCTTTCTTTGGCATATCCAAACAGAAAAAGGCTTTGAGCAAATGAGTTCTCCTATTCGGATGAGCCCCTACGATCTCCGTGAGCAGAGCAGCTATCGCAGCAAAGGAGCATTTGGCACATTCCTGGAATGACGGGACACTAGCCCCACCCCCTTACTTCAGCCCCACCCCCCTTACTTCAGCCCCACCCCTTTACTTCCATCCCACAAGCCTCACCCTTTTGGGCCTATCCACAGGAGGTTAGGGTTAGGGTTAGGGGTAGGGTTAGGGGTTAGGGGGTATGGGTTGGGGTTAGGGTCTTCAGTGTGGAAGAAGAAGCAATAGTGAACTCTATGCAAACTGAATTTTAAAAAAAAGAAGGAAAATAGATGCAAAGGTGTGAAATGCAAATCGTGTTACTCACAAGCTACTGGTCTGAGGTTTATATGCTCCATGTTTACAAGACGCATTGTCTACGAGCAAGTCAATAAAGTGAATTTAAAATATTGGGCAAAAAGGGAAAAAGTCTAGACCATCTCATTAGCACCTCGTCTGAGCGCCGTGTAACACCCAAACACGACAGATGTCAGAATCTCACTGCTAATCTCCAGGCGCTCCCTAATGAACCGAGGGCCTCATGGAAGCGTGGTGGTGCTCATTCTGGACTCAGCAAAGGAGGAGAAGATCCGTATTTGAGAAAACGGACATCTTATTAAAAACCTTACATATTAAAAACCTTAAAACCTTACATGAACTGAGATTTGCGTGAGTGCTGAGAGCTGTCTGGTGCAGTGCAGTTTTGCGGTCCTTGGAAAAGCCTGGAGACTACTGATCTGACAGCAGGCTGCCTACAGGTGCATCAACGCAGAAACAGAGCACTAATGCGTTTGAAATTAATGCTGATGGTTTCACCAGCACCCGATGAATTGAAATGGGTCTTTAAGAGAAATGTGAAGTGCTAATCCAGCACTAAATGAATAGCATTAGAGTTTATCTGAGCACTGATCAGAAATCGCTGGGATATAGTCACCAAAGCTTCAAGATTAACTCAAATATATATGTGAAAAGCTTCAGAGAGTGAGGGAATGAAAGAATGAGAAAAAGAGTGACAGGAAGAGTGAGAGGGAGAGAGGGAGAGAGAGAGAGAAAGGGAGAGAGAGAGTGAGAGAGAGAGAGAGAGAGAGAGGGGGAGAGAGAGTGAGAGGGAGAGAGAGAGAGAGAGAGAGAGAGAGAGAGAGGGAGAAAGAGAGAGAGTGAGAGGGAGAGAGGGAGAAAGAGAGTGAGAGGGAGAGAGAAGGAGAGGGAGAGAGAGAGGGAGAGGAGAGAGAGAGAGAGAGAGAGAGAGAGGGAGAAAGAGAGAGAGTGAGAGGGAGAGAGGGAGAAAGAGAGAGAGTGAGAGGGAGAGAGGGAGAAAGAGTGAGAGGGAGAGAGAAGGAGAGGGAGAGAGAGAGGGAGAGGAGAGAGAGAGAGAGAGAGGGAGAAAGAGAGAGAGTGAGAGGGAGAGAGGGAGAAAGAGAGAGAGTGAGAGGGAGAGAGGGAGAAAGAGAGTGAGAGGGAGAGAGAAGGAGAGGGAGAGAGAGAGGGAGAGGAGAGTGAGAGAGAGAGAGAGGGAGAAAGAGAGAGAGTGAGAGGGAGAGAGGGAGAAAGAGAGTGAGCGGGAGAGAGAAGGAGAGGGAGAGAGAGAGGGAGAGGAGAGAGAGAGAGAGAGGGAGAAAGAGAGAGAGTGAGAGGGAGAGAGGGAGAAAGAGAGAGAGTGAGAGGGAGAGAGGGAGAAAGAGAGTGAGAGGGAGAGAGAAGGAGAGGGAGAGAGAGAGGGAGAGGAGAGAGAGAGAGAGAGAGAGGGAGAAAGAGAGAGAGTGAGAGGGAGAGAGGGAGAAAGAGAAGGCCATTTGAAAGTGTGTCAGTTGCACCAGTGTCAGTTGCATTGATCATATCCGGAAAAAAAGGGGAAGTACTGTGAACCGTCACACTGGTGACTTTTCAGCTGCCAGATAACGTCATTGAAGCTGTAGGAACTGGCACTGTGTACACGAAACCTTTACACTACAAAACCATAGTAAGACTACTTAGTGGAAAATGATCTGTATAAACAAAAGAACACACTTTACATGCAGGTTGCGAGAAGAAGACACCCCTGAACACACACAAGTGAGTGTGCCCCTGTGCACTGTGCTCTCACACTCAATGGGCATTTAGCACTAATGAGCCCAAAGCCTCTTCATGTAATGGCAGGATGAAAGCTCTCTTCGTTCCAGGCCTGTGCTCCTGGCTCAGTGCCAGGGATTTGCATCACTCTGAGAGCGAAGGACTGGGGACAGACGCCTGAGTTAGAACACATACCTACATGGGGGGGGGGGGGGGGGGGGGGGGCGGAACGGGCGGAGCTGAGGGGCGGAGCTGACCTGGCTGTACTTCTGGAGCTCTACTGCTCTGTAGTGACTCTGGCCCACCTCCATGTTTCATGTTGGTGAGGTGGGTCAGGTGTGATTGGTTAGGGTTGGAACTAAACTCTGCAGAGTGCTGTACCAGCAGGGCCAGATCGCGGCCCCAGTAAGCTATAAAAGAGCCAAAGTGATTTAGGTTAGTAATTTAGTAACTAACTTTGTTCAGGTGTGATGTGAGCTAAATGTGACAGGGAATGTGAGATCATGAGTGTGAAACAGCAGATCCTGCAGGGAAACCTTCACTGCAAAAAGGCTTTTGCTGCCTTCTCTATAGGGATCAGACCTCAAACATTTTTCTTGTGCTGTTAATAGCAATACAGCATGCAGTTTAACATGCTATATGTAGCTAACAGTTAGTGTAAGAATATTCCCGCCAATCTGACGCAAACGTGCACCCGTGCACATGCAACCTGGCGTGACCCTGCCGTGATCCTGCCGCACCAGTCGGGCAACATACTCGGGAAGCTGCACATGCCGTGCCCGAATGGGATGATGGGCAGGATGTTATACCACCACAGACATGCAGAACAGTTCACAGGAGGCTCAGGGAGAGAGCTGTTTAGCGAGCACTCAACTCTGCCCTCACCTGCACAACTTCTTCTTCATTACACACCACGCATAATATAGACTTAGCAATACTAGACCATAAACTAATGATCTGCTACTAGGGGCTGTTGTCTAAAGGAAGCCACAGTGTTTTGTCTGTGTACTGTACAGCTGGTGCTGTACTAATGACTGTCCTCCAGTTATGAGCCACTACAGATAATTCCCATGGGAATACCACTTCCCATTGTTCAGTGCACGGAATGTCACGGGACCGCAGTCATGCAGCTTTTTCAAACGAAGCCCTTCACATCACTGGTCTACACACTGCGGTCCCTCTACACGTGGCACAGGTGGCTTCTTGTCCTACGCACGAGGACGTGTGCGTGCGGTGTAAATGACTCTCCAGCTGCTCCCACAGGTCTCTCTCTCGCACCCTGACCACACGTTGGTGTATAGAGCTGTCAGAGGGCCAGAGACTCACATCTCCGCTCGGTGAGCTCAGGCTATTGGCTGTGGTCCTTCTGGACACATTTATAACTGAGAACTGCAAACGACTACATCCTTCATGCTCTCAGGCACTAGCGCACAACTCTCTACTCATTACTGAGACACCTGAACCCAAACTGCTATACGCGGCAATATGTCACTGCTGTTAGAACTGTGTTATATTACAGATGTATTATTTTGTAAGACAAAAATAATCACGAAACATTCTAAGGGATTTGTAAAAGGCCATGCTCACAGACACACACAGAGGACGATATCTAATTAATTATAGCCACAAATATTTGGAACATTTATACTCTGATTCAGGGGATGAAGCACAGGCTTCTTAAATCTTGGATGGTCAACTTCACTTAGCAGCATGCATACACACACACACACACACACACACACACACACACACACACACACGCATACTTACATGCATCCACACACACACGCAAATATACATACATACACATTTACACACACACACGCAAATATACATACATACACACTTCCATACACGCACATATGCAAATATACATAAATACACACATACATACTTGCACACATACATACATACATCCATCCATACACACATACATACTTACACACTTCCATACACACACACATGCAAATATAGATACATAGACACACACACGCTCGCAAATCTACATACATACATACATACATACACACACACACACACACTTACATACACATGTACATAATAACACACACACGCACACACATACATACATACATACACACACACATACCCAAATATACACACACACACGCAAATATAAATACACACTTATATACATGCATACATAAACACATACACATACTTACATACACACATACGCAAATATATACACACACACATACACACTTACAAATATACATACATAGAGTTATCAGATGAATTGCAATTAATTGGAAAGTCGTTCCTTGCCATGAAAATTAACTTAATCACAAACATTACTGCATTCCAGCCACTGCATTTCAGCCCTGCCACAAAATGGCCTGCTAACCTCATTTCAGTGATCTTCTCGTTAGCTCAGAAGAAGTGTTAATGAAGACAAGGCAGCTGATATCACTCTGTCATGCTGATTAGCAGAGCAGACTGGTTGTTTTAAAAAGGTGGTGGTGCTTGAAGTTTTCTTCTGTTAACCATGGTTACCTCAGAGGAAATGAGTGCCGTCATCATTGCGTTATATCAAAAGGGCTTCACAGGCAAGGACATTGCTGCTTGTAAGAGAGCACCTAAATCATCCATGTATTGAATCATCAAGAACTTCAAGGAGAGAGATTCAGTTGCAGTGTAGAAAGCGTCAGGGTGTCCAAGAAAGTCAAGAAAGCACCAGGACCGTCTCCTAAAGAGGACGCAGCTACGGGATTTGGTCACCACCAGTGCAGAGCTTGCTCAGGAATGGCAGGTGTGAATGCATCTGCATTCACAGTGAGGCGAAGGCTTTTGGAGGACGGCTTAGCAAAGAAGCCACTTCTCTCCAAAAAAAGACGTCAAGGACAGACTGACATTCTGCAGGAGGTACAGGGATTGGACTGCAGAGTTCTGGGGTAAAGTTATTTTCTCTGATGAAGCCCCTTTCAGACCGTTTGGGACAACTTGACAAACGATTGTCCGGATAAGAAAAGGTGAACGCTACCATGAGTCCTGTGTCATGCCAACAGTGAGGCATCCTGAGACCATTCATGTGTGGGGTTGCTTCTCATCCAAGGGAGTGGGTTTGCTCAAAATGTTGCCTAAGATCACTACCCTGAATAAGGAATGGTTTCAAAATCTTCTCGAAGAGCAACTTCTCCCAATGATCCATGAGCAATTTGGTGATGAACAATGCTTTTTCCAGCATGACAGAGCAACATGTCTCAAGGTAAAAGTGGCTCGGTGAACAAAACATTGAAATGTTGGGTCCATGGCCAGGAAACTCCCCAAATCTCAATCCCATTGAGAACCTGTGGTCAATCCTCAAAAAGAGGATAGACAAACAAACACAGAAACTGATGAACTCCAAGCACTGATTAGGCAAGAGTGGGTTGCCATCACTCAAGATTTTGCTCAGAAGCTGATATCCAGCATGCCAAGGTGAATTGCAGAAGTCTTATAAAAGAAGGATCAACACTGTAAATATTAAGTATTTGCTTAAACTGGATGTATTTGTCAATAAAAAGTAAAACAAAACAAAACAAAACTTATTAGAATTGTACTTCACTATACCATATAAACAGTAAACTTTGAGAAAACCAAAATTTGTGTCAGTCTCAAAACCTTTGGCCAAGGCTATACATACGTACATGTACATACATACACACATTCATTCATTCAAGCATTTTTTTCCTTCAGCAACAGAACCTGAAATACTTGCAGAATCACTGATGTGTTAACTGCCATGGTGAGCATATTCTGCACATTCTCATTTCATTAAAAAGCACACAATAGATCCAGTAGGTGCAGTTGTATGAATAGAGGAGACTGAAAGAACACCATGCAGATTTGTTCATCTGAAAACCTCAAACACAAGAGATTAGTAGAGCCTCTGTGTACTGCAGACGAGCCGATTAATCATTTGTCACACTAAGCTCCAACAGTAAGTTACTCAAGTGATTTAACACATTTATTTATTCATTACAATAAAAATGATCAACAAATGACTGCTAAACAGTCTAAAATTCATTGACTTTACGATGGCCATAATGCTGTGATTTGGGTCCTTTCCGCTGTAGGCTGAGGGTAGTGCTAACTGATCCTATTCATGAACCTCCGCTGGGCTCATCTGAATACCCTCTGTGCCTTTTCTCTCCTCGGGTGTGTTACATTAAATGAGTGGAATTTTACATTTTAAATGTAAAAATGTAAATGGAACCTGGACCACTGCATGTCATTGTTGGCCCTGGCAGCCATCATAACTGCTTTAGTTCTGCATCTCTGAGGTTTGAGGAACGTGGTTTATTCTTCACAGTGATGATGCTTCGGTACACATGAACATTCCCCAGCAGTCATACCATCAATCAATAACCTCACCCAGCTCCTACCAGCAGTCATACAATCAATCAATACCTTCACCCAGCTCTTACCAGCAGTCATACCATCAATCAATACCTTCACCCAGCTCTTACCAGCAGTCATACCATCAATCAATAGCTTCACCCAGCTCCTACCAGCAGTCATACCATCAATCAATAGCTTCACCCAGCTCCTAACAGCAGTCATACAATCAATCAATACCTTCACCCAACTCCTACCAGCAGTCATACCATCAATCAATACCTTCACCCAGCTCTTACCAGCAGTAATACCATCAATCAATGCCTTCACCCAGCTCTTACCAGCAGTCATGCCATCAATCAATAACTTCACCCAGCTCTTACCAGCAGTAATACAATCAATCAATCAATACCTTCACCCAGCTCTTACCAGCAGTAATACAATCAATCAATATCTTCACCCAGCTCCTACCAGTAGTAATACAATCAATCAATCAATAACTTCACCCAGCTCCTACCAGCAGTCATACAATCAATCAATACCTTCACCCAACTCCTACCAGCAGTCATACCATCAATCAATGCCTTCACCCAGCTCTTACCAGCAGTCATGCCATCAATCAATAACTTCACCCAGCTCTTACCAGCAGTAATACAATCAATCAATCAATACCTTCACCCAGCTCTTACCAGCAGTAATACAATCAATCAATATCTTCACCCAGCTCCTACCAGTAGTAATACAATCAATCAATCAATAACTTCACCCAGCTCCTACCAGCAGTCATACAATCAATCAATACCTTCACCCAACTCCTACCAGCAGTCATACCATCAATCAATACCTTCACCCAGCTCTTACCAGCAGTCATACAATCAATCAATGCCTTCACCCAACTCTTACCAGTAGTCATACCATCAATCAATAACTTCACCCAGCTCTTACCAGCAGTAATACCATCAATCAATGCCTTCACCCAGCTCTTACCAGCAGTCATGCCATCAATCAATACCTTCACCCAGCTCTTACCAGCAGTAATACAATCAATCAATACCTTCACCCAGCTCTTACCAGCAGTAATACAATCAATCAATATCTTCACCCAGCTCCTACCAGCAGTAATACAATCAATCAATCAATAACTTCACCCAGCTCCTACCAGCAGTCATACAATCAATCAATACCTTCACCCAACTCCTACCAGCAGTCATACAATCAATCAATACCTTCACCCAGTTCTTACCAGCAGTCATACAATCAATCAATACCTTCACCCAGCTCCTACCAGCAGTCATACAATCAATCAATACCTTCACCCAGCTCTTACCAGCAGTCATACCATCAATCAATAACTTCACCCAGCTATTACCAGCAGTAATACCAATCAATACCTTCACCCAGCTCTTACCAGCATTCATACTATCAATCAATAACTTCACCCAACTCCTACCAGCAGTCATACAATCAATCAATACCTTCACCCAGCTCTTACCAGCAGTCATTCCATCAATCAATACCTTCACCCAGCTCTTACCAGCAGTCATACCATCAATCAATACCTTCACCCAGTTCCTACCAGCAGTCATATGCCAATAAATGCAAACAGGCCAGTTCTTCATGGTACCTTGTATACTGGCATTCACACTTTTGTGGTCTTCAAGAGACAATACCTCTATAACCAGTTCTATAAACCCCTCTATAACCAGTTCCAACAAACACCACTATAACCATTTCTGGACTTTTTGTTCTTGTGCATTTACAAATGACGTAACAAATACCAGCAGCAGCCAAAGGTCCTATGGCCCCCTGGGTAACTCCTAAAGGAGGGCACTATTTTATAAAAAAGGCCTTGATTTCTCTATCGTATGGAAATAACCTTGGAATAACGTGGACACTGTGTCTCATTGTCTTTGTTTTATTACACATGTGCTGGAGTACAGAGCCAGAACAACAAAAACTGTTTCAGTGTTCAGTTACTCACACACTGTTCTAGTGCCCCCAACGTAACTAGAGAGATGTAATCATCTCTGTGGTGAATCAGCTGACAGAGGGCCTGGAGTCATGACAACCAGCTAGATTTTAACTACAAGAAAGCCAAAGAACTCATATTAGAAAACTAAGGAAAGCACAACTCCTATAGTGCCTTATTAACTTCTACAGGAGCACACTGGAGTCCATAATCACACGCGGTCTAACAGCGTCACAATCAAGTCCGGAACTAAGAGAACGCACTGCAAGAAATCACAGCAGTTCATAGTAAAAATGGTTAAAGAACCAGTGGAACACACCTTCTGTCTCGGGAAGAAACTCTACAGAACTCACTGCACCTGCACAAGGACCCTGGATATGCACACCGCCAGACTGAAGAACCAGTGCTAATCCAGAGCCGGTCCATTTCTTAACCCTGGACCATGGGACTCGTCACTGTACTGGACAGACCATTGCTCACCATAACGTCTGCCTGTCCTGAACACACCAACGACAACTTTTGCAATCCATTATCATCTCTGAAGAAATAATTCAAATTTAAGTCAGCATCTACACGTTTAATTTCTTCTATACTTTATCACATCTATATTTACACTTGAATATACGCATCTAATCAAATCTGGCCCTTTCACTCTTGCTGTGACTCGTGCTACCAGGCTAGATCCAAATTATATTTCACTTTTATTTGTACTTATACAGTGACAATAAAGGTTTCATGTATCTGGTTAAACTCTGTGATAATTCCAGCCTGGCCATGGGCTACAGACACGTGACTGACTGCTTCACTGAACGGCTCCCTGTCGAAGTAACTCTGTGCTTGTTCTCTCTGCTCTGTGCTTATTCTCTGTGCTTACACTCTCTGTGCTTGCAGGCAATTCAGTTGCACTGTTATTCCATTCATGCTTTTCGTGCCAGTGGGATGGAATTTCTCCAGCTGGTACAGATTGTATTACACCAGAAATGGTTTCCCTTTTCAACTCTTGGTCAAACGAAATGCCAATCACACCTTTCATACATCTTAGCACGTGCCCACGTGACCCCAGACATGCATCTACACAGAGGACAAAAGATTGACATGCTCTATATTGTCCACTTTCTTTACAGGAGACAGCGGTTTAAAGGCAGAACACATTACAACAAAACTACAGAATAAGAGTCCTATAACATTCCTGCTATTCAATCAGTTCTGCTACACCAGCAGTACACTGCATGGATTTAATTAATTAATTACTTATTTCTTTCTTCTTGATCTTGACTGTATTTGTCAGAAAATCATGCCTGAAAATTATTCATTTTAAAGGAAATAGAATTCCTTCGCTTCATATTTGAAGCAAAGTCTAAAAAGAAAATCATTATAATAAAATGAGAGGTTTTTACATTTTATAATTAGAATTTGTATTCATTGTCAAGAAAAAAGGATGAATATCACTGCAAAACAAAAGCAGGGTGACTGATCAGTTATCAGCTATTCATGTCTCTTCTTTCCATTGCTGTTGTATTGCCATTTCTGCTGCAGACCGAAAAATGTCTTCTTTTTGTTCCACATGGACGTGTCTGACCAGTCCGGGGTTACAGAAAAGCAATAACTCTTAACAATCTCTGAGCACGTGCTGAGGGTCACTCTCGAGTGGATGACAAGAGATGTGTTTAACGCAGTCTGCATGACAGCGGGCTGACAGCTAATGGCAGGAGTTCTGCTTCACATGAACACGAGGAGCAAACCAATTCATCAGCACCTGGAGGAGCCTTAAGCCAGACTGATGGTGAGGCCCCAGTCGTCTCCTGCCGTCGAGCTGACCAGCGGAGGACGGAGCACGACCGTGCGCTCCCTTGAGCTCAGGAGCTACCGCGCCCTAGCTAGACACCGTCATAACGCACGTGGGAAGAGTCGCCACAAACACAAATGCGCAGCTTGCGTAGTTGGTTGCTAGGATGCAGCACACTTTTCCATTACAGAGGACTTCTGCACTTAGGGAGTCAAAGCAAAGTGCATGTGATCAGCGTTTTGACAACAAGCAGAGATCTCAACCTTTGGTTTCTAATTCGGCCACTTTTTCCAATTTTTTGTAACAAAGAGCGTTAGACATCTGGTGGCATTGTTTACTTCTCTGCTCATGTTACGTTGCCTCTAATTCAGTGACTGCTCAGAGCAGATTACAAAACAAATGCCAACCGACCAAACTCCACACTTCATGGAAGGGAAAATGTTTACTCTTATTAAAAAAAAAAAAAAAAAAAAAAAAGAGGTCAGAAACTTGAAGAAACGCACACAGCGAGCTGAGGCTTCTGTTCCACGCAGCGTCATCCCTTAAAACGCTGTCAAGCTGTGATGATTCGGGGCATGACGTTGCTATAGAAAAGGGCCTGCTCACTGGAATAAGAGTGATTCATCACGTGAACACACACACACACACACACGCACAATGCTAAATGCAGGCTGTGCATCTATTAAGGGATTACTGCTGCCTCCTTGCGTGATCCTTGTTATGAACTATAATTACACCATAAAACAGTTACCTAGATATTTTTTCAGTCTTTTTCCAAATAACATTGCTTTAATTTTCCATAGTATAATAACGAGTTATTACTGGGACTCTGCATGTGTTGGCTCAACATATTAATAAAAGACACGAAGTAAAAGGCTGTGTCAGTTCATTCTAATTCAAAACAGACTCCAGGATATTAAAAAACACAGAAAACTAAATAATATTTAATAATGTTCAGTGTTTTATAAAGGATATTACATTGCTTATAATTGTTTTACATGCAGTTTATTAATACATTTTTGTTTGTAAACAGACAATTTTCAAAGAGCATAAGTGGCTGTTGACATCATACACAAGTTCAAATCAACATCAAAAACCAACCAATTCAATGAGACGTTGCTATGGTAACAATCCCACATTGGCTGGTTCAACTGAGAGAGACATACAGCATGTGAACCGTCTTTTAGCATGTGACCAATTAACAAAAAGCATTACCAGTGTGCAGGCACACCTCCCCCTGATGTCTCCAGGTAACTGAGGGCGTGGCCTGTCCCTGCACCTCATCAGTACAGCGGAAGTGAGGGTCTATGACCTGGCCGACGTGAAGTGTGAATGAGGGCTCTAAAGAGCCGCGCAGCGCAGGGCCCCTCCCAGGAAACGATCGCTGTGATGTTAGTCATTCGCTGTTCCACCCCACCCCCCCCCGTCACACAACGCCAGCAAGCTGACAGGGTGCAGGCTTTCTCCGAGACACGTGCAGCCATGTCACCAGGACAACCGTCACAGGACGGTTCATCAACGGAGAGCGGCAACCCACACAGGTAACCAGACGCCCGGATTGGTTGGTGCCATGGTAACGCATGGGGAGGAGGGCGGTGCCATCCAACCCACCCACCCAGAGAGTGAAGACTCCTCACAAGGCATGGGTCTGGCACCAGGGATCAAACTGGCATTCACCCAATGATCCAACTATATTTCAGTAGCGCAACATTACTTAATGGGCGACATTCCCAATTTGTATCGGATACCAATTAATTCTGCTACTCTTTACACAGACATCATTGTAGAGGGTCTTGATGGTAACCATGATAGCTGGAAGGTCTGAATTGGTTTGATCCGGATGGCACCACACTGGGCTGGGCATAGCAGTGCACCTCGGCGCTGCCCGAGGCAGCGTAGGTGCCTGCCATCCTGGTGCTGCAACTGACAGACTTTGTGCATTAACACAGTGAGTGGCATTTTAACTAGATTTCAGACTGGGTGCATGTCAGGAGAGGATTAAAAGATAACTCTGAGTGTGTGGTATGCACATGGCTAGAAGATAATACTATGTTCTAAAATTAAAGCTTTTTGGAAGGATTAATTTTTTTTTCAGTTAACATGATTTTATTTCCTTCTCAGAAATACTGCCCAAACTGGGACGGTTTTGTTGCCTGTATATGACAGTGCTGTGCTGTTATCAAGCTGAACTGGGTTAGTGGGAGCGAGGACCGGTTTGTGAAGGGCTACAAAACTCATGACCCAGTTCTGCCCACAGCAGGGACGTGCTTGAAGTCCTGTCCCATTATGACAACCATGCCCACCCCTCACACCAGCCACGCCCACCCTAAGCACTAGGGCAGCATACAAAGATGTTAAGCAGAGTTGTGGACACTTACTGCCACAGGACAAAGCAATACAAATGATTAAATTAAAATGTCCCTAGAGAAAAGGAAACTTCATGCTTCTGTTCATGTTTCTGCAGACCAAAAATTGTTTACTGAAAATAATTCTGTGATTATACAATCGGCTACTGAATATAATCATACCATGTGCGTACTTTCATGAATGATATTCTGTGCCCCTTTCCCAGTAATTAATATCACATTTCCTTCAGTAAGTTTATATAAAGCTCTAAATATTATAAAAATACAACACACAAGAGGGAGAAAACCGCTCTCTCATTACGTGAAACACCAAAACAACATATATGTTCTCATGCAGGTTAAAATTAACCTCCAATACTGCAGACATACACTGGCTGTGGTTCTAAGAAATAAAAGAGGTGTGTGTGTGTGTGTGTGTGTGTGTGAGTGTGAGAGAGAGAGAGAAAGCTCATTCAAAGAAAAACACTTCAATCATTCCTCAATCACCTCGTAAACATATCCGTGCTCTTCTGTTTTCATTCATTAAATTAACACGAAACGTCCTGGTTATGAAGAACACAAACTAACTGCTCTAGCTGTGTAGGACTCATTACGGCTCTGTGTCCTCAGCCGTGCTCCACACACACACACACACACACGATGAAGGAGCTTGAAATAAAGAGGCACGGAAATCAGGCCACACTCAAACCAGGATGAAGCACCTCGCTTAGTGAAGTTCAGATGCAAGGTGCTTCAAATTAGAGTGAATAAAGCAATACGAGGAACCTACACTGACAAAAAAATTGCCAGCACAGAGATCCCGTTGTGCACAGGCAGCCAGCACAGAGATCCCGTTGTGCACAGGCAGCCAGCACAGAGATCCCGTTGGGAGACTGTGGTGCCTGAGCTCTGCTGCCACGCTGTCAGAGTGATTACACCATCTTGACCCATCTACCCCAACGCTGGTGTGGACACCACATGATATCATATCATCTCAATGTACGATTATAACGTACTAGGCAACCAACATTTAACGCGTTCCTTTGCTCATTGCTGCTCGTTTGTACGAGTGCTGCGCTCCAGTACTACACAAACGAGAACCGTGTCCGGTCCTTCACCTACGCTCGCTCACTAGCTGTGGGACACCGTTGGCCCTTTCGAGAGCAATGTTAACGACATTTAACTGAATTGAAGTGAAACCTGACCCGCAGTGACGCGAGATATCATGGACACAGATCTATGGTGAAGTCTATTAATCAGACCAGTGCAGATGCATGTTCAGGGAATAGCGGCGTGTTTCTGCTCACGTCTGACGACGGGATCATGGTCTGTGCTAAGAACACAGAGGTCCCTTGATCAGGTTTAACAAATCTACGTGAGTGACACTGAATCGTTGCTAAAGCTCTCTTTAATCCAGGATTCTGTGGCGCTACGCTTCAGTTAACTGAATCCAAACCTTCTTTGCTTGAAGGGACTTTTCACTTCTGTCTCATCTCTCACGCCGTTCTCTCAACTGGCTTCTTGGGTTTGAAAAATCACAACAACAACAACAACAAAAATCCCCCAAAACAATTTCCTTGGGAAGTGATCTTTCTGCTGGTGTTATAAAAAGCACGCTGTGAAACGGCGCGTCTCTGCTGTAAGTGAGCTCCCCAGATACGCGGGGCCTTAGCAAGTCTGCGGGGTTGCATTTCCCCGGCCGAGAGACGAACGGCTAAATAATTCAGCTGTGTTAAAGCAGGCAGTCTCCACCACCGTCTCGTCCTTCACTCGCTACGGACTGGGCCTGCTGCTACCGTTACGAGCGCACTGTGTGAAATTCTCTCACCGTGTCCGCACTGCTAACGTAAACCACTGTGCCGCTATAACTTTACCTCAGTTTTCTCCCGTCAGTGGCGAGGTGAATTGCACACCGCTCTGCTGAATGCTTAGCGTATCTAACTACAGTGAAAATGAGACAAAGACAGTTATTTTAAAAAGACACTGCACGGCGTCCTCGGCATCTGAAAGTCAACATCCACCCTGGCCCCCTTCTCTAGCTTCCCCAACCAAAGTCTCTGAAATGAGACACCGATGTCCAGGCAGTGGGGGACCTGCCCTGTCCTGAGACGACGTCCCCTCACGGACACCCGTTTAGCTAATAATATCAGACATGACGCGACACATTATTACCAAACAGGCCTTTTGTGCCTTCAGTCTTAGCGGGACGTGGAAATTAACCTTACTGTGCAGGAGCCACTAGAAAAAGTCCTCCACTGTATCTTTTGCAGACGAGATTTATTTCCTTGTCTGCACCTAGAAGAACAGAAAGCTGATAGCTGGAACAGGGGACGTGTGGCAGAAAATCAGAAAATCCTCTACATTTGATTTCCCTTATTAAACGAGAGCGCGAATCGCGACCAGGACTTAACACCACAGCAACACAAACACAGGAGGCAAAGAGAAACCACACGGATTTGAGGGTTTTTATAGGTCATCATTTCAGAAATGTGTGCCAGTGGTATAAGAAAAAACACCCCCACGGGCCTCGAGGACTATTGTGCACAGACAAGGCCACCTAAGGAAGTCAGGATAAAAGGTTTTTTTTCTTCTCTTTTAAAATCAGGTAGTGATCATGTTATTTATTCAAACAAATGGTAAGTTCTTCAAAGATTCTCCTTCTGTTAGAGTTGGTCCTTTTCCCTGTGCGTTTCCGTAACGCTTTAATTACACGGAGGGTGGGACTCTGTCTGCCCAGTCTTGGCCAAGCCGTTCCATCTTCTGATAATTGTGCATAATACCGTTTAAGGTTACGCCTGCTGAGAGCCTGGGAATGGCACGCACACTAGTCTTCAGCCATAGCCGTCTCACGATAAACCTTTTGAATATATTGGTAAAAATATTCTTATTTCTTATTGTGATAAAGTTTATTTGCATCAGTGTCTTAATTGATTCACGTTTAGGCTATTGAAGCGTTACACATAGGTTGTGTGTGTAAATAAACACTCCTGAAACACCAAGATAATTAGCACATCACGTCCTATGTCTTTTACGCGCAGAGACATGGCCTACCTGCGACTGGCCGTCCCTGCGCGGTCTGTCGGAGTTGGTGGGTCATGCATTGACCCCACACAGCTGACTTAAGTGCCTTAATATGTCCGTCTGAGGACGAGTTCTCTAGGATGACGGAGTCGGGTACAAAACACATATGCGCTCTCTACATTATGTAAACAAATCACCTGCAAAACCCTTCATATCACAAACAAGACAACATAGAACACAAACCTGATGTAAAAACTACCGTCAGATGAGTGTGGGGTGTGAAATGAAGAACCTCAGGCATCATTCAGAAAAATCTGTTACTAGATTGCCTACCTATAAGGCACAGTTGTTAGACTGGGTTTATAGTACATGAACATACGTCTACCACCCACACCCACACCATGTATGGTCATCTCATTTAACATAAAATCACTCAGGATCTCATCACTAATGGATGGAGAGTTCAGTAAGACGATCGGAACAGGAGACGGTGTGTTATCACGGCTCTGAACAGGGCAGCGTTTCAGCTGCTGCTGTCTGCTCGAACCGCCCTGGTTCGGTCCAAAAGGAAGGCCGTCTCACTCTGGGAGACGGAAGGGTTTCTGTCTCTTACGCACAGCTGCTGCGTGCGAGAGCCTGTTTGTGTGTGTGAGACTGTTTGTGTATGTGAGCCTGTTTTGTTTTGCTGCAAACCTGCTCTCACCAGCTTTCTCAGCAAACCAGGTCATGAGTCATCACTGCTGATTCACTCTGACAGTCAGTTTTTTGTGTAGAAAAATGTGTAGAAAAAATGTGCCAAATGGGTTTCAGAAAACACATTCTGGAACAGGAGAAATGAGGGCTCTTCAGGACACCCTTGACTCGCAATTAAATAATAACGTACACACACACACACACAAACAATGATCCAAAATCATGAAAACTGATAAAAATAGCTGAGTACATGCATGTGCTCGGAAAGATGCACCAAGTCTCTTGGCACAATGACGAACATGATGAAAAAGTGCTTGGGCCTGTGACCTCTTAACCCAGCACCATGTGGCAGAGTGAGCAGTCACACAGATTACACCCAGCGGAACAGCCATCATGACACAGATTACACCCAGCGGAACAGCCATCATGACACAGATTACACCCAGCGGAACTAATGGCAGCTTTCAGAACCCTGCAGGTTGAGAATACATCACTTTCTTGCAAATACACAATTTCTTGGAAATACTTTCACACTCACACTGTTAAACTACAAATCAAAACTGGAGGAGACGCTGAACTGGAGGAGACACAGGAATGGCTGAATGGTGTGTACCTGTAGGTACAGTACAAGCTGCTATTCCAACCACCCAGGGCCACAGGGAGATGGGAACTCTGCTTTGATTTCCAGCCAGCTGGTCTGGTCTGGTACACAGCACTGGCTGGCATGCCCCAGACCTGCGGTTTGGAGGGGACACGGTTAATTTCAGACCTAGTATAATGTCACAGCAGCTCCTCAAACTGAATGACTTGATATATGAGCATTGTTGTAAATCACAACTCTGTCTAGAGTTTACCATTGTATCACAACAGGCGTGTGTCTGTGTATCGGTTAGGCAGCCAACACACCAACAACTGTGTATGTTCAAAAACATAAAAAGCCTCAGTGCCATCGAGTAAACACTGAGTGCGCGTACCTGCCAATAAATTACAAACGTATTGAGCTCACACTCCGCAGACGTGTAACAGCTTTCTCCTTCACATACCACTAACGGATCTCTACACATTTGCCGTGGATGGATGGAGACCCGTCGGCGGGATGTACGGGTCAATGGCGGAGGTGGGGGCCACGGGGCCGCAGGAGCCTCTGGGATGCCTAGCACGATGCTCCGGCTGGGTACAGAGGTCAGGTCGCTCGTGATCTGGCCCCCTGGGTCCACTACACAATGGGCACGGAGACCACCGAAGCTGCTCCCGAGCGGATGTGTGTGCGTGCGCACGAGCGATGGAGAGAGATAAAGAAAGACAGGATGCCACGTCCAATCTGCAGATCTTCTGCGGTGGGAAGGAATGAGCGAGCGAGCGAGACGGTGTAACGGATTCATGCAGTGTGTATTTGGGGCTACGGGTCTCTCTCTCTCTCGTAGACTGCACGTGACCCCGCATTATCCTGCTTTTTAAAGACAGCCACGGTCTTTCGGACAGTGGCGCTAAACGCCTTGAGAGGGCTTCTCTTCTCTTGCCAAGACTGAAAAAAGAGAGAAAAGCGATTTGTGACCCTTTCAGCACATTTCTGGGTCTAGTTGTGGCCACAGCAGCTACACTGAAAGGAGAAAGGTAACAATAACGTGACGGAAGCCCCGGAGGACGACATACGAGCGCAGTTTCACGTGGCAGTGGGACGGTCTATAAATAAACACCCAGCTCCTCCGTCATCTCCGAATCTTGCGCCGTGCCTTGAGATGCTGGGAAAAACAAGCACCGACTAGCCTTCAGAGGGTTGTGGATTTGATCACGGATAAGTACGAGGCACGTATCACGCATCACGCTCGCACGTTCTTGACTTGATTCCTCAGAAAACTATACAATGGAAAGATAAAAAGGTTTTTTTATCCTATCCATGGTGTTCCTTAGTTGTTTATGTTCATAGCTGGAGTATCATCTGTGGTCTCATGAGTACTTCACCTTCGCATTATACGCAGCAGTTCATTGGCAAACGACACATTCGGACCTGCGGTACAAACCGGCATGCGTGCGGCCACAACCAGAATCCAGACTTTTAATACTGCTGCCATTCGAAAGTGCGGACCTGCGGTGAGCGCACCTGGGTGTAACAAAGAAAAGCAGGAATGATGAACACTAACATCCAACACTAACCAAGATCCAGGTAGACAGTGGTATTGGGGACAGAAAAAACACCCGGAAACACCCATGTCAAAAAAGCGATAATATACTTCAAAGATCCAAAGTTCCCGCTGTCTGCATCCAGGCCGGCAGTATTCCGACGGCCCCACGTTTCATGACTACTGTGAACACAAAGACTGCAGGTGCTAATCTACATTCCGATACAGCTCACAGCATCAGTCGTGTGGTTGAACCAAAAAGGCAAAGGAACGTCAGCGGTGTCCCTGCCATTTGGCGTCATCCGGCGCGGCGACTCCGCACAGCGGAGAAATCTCGGAATTATTCGCCGTCTCTGATGCGACTGGCATTCACAGGCAGCATTTGGCCTTTCGAGGCGCGGCAGGAAAATTGATTTCAGGAGCTCATTAAAAGTTGACAGAAATGATGTACGAAGGCAAAAATAGAAAACCTCAAATGAACAGAAACCCATCGTTAAGATGACGATCGCAGTAGCCAATTAATGTCAGTAAAAAAGGTGTTGCATTTATTGCATTGTTGTAGACTGCACTACTGCTGGTCTCCTGATCAAGTGTTTGTATTTCAATCGATTATAAGTTTTCTTTTTAAAATATTAACATGGTAAAGATATTCGTGTGTCATTCACAATTATTTAGACTTTAAGCGTTTCTCACTTTATATAGCCGGCAGAGAATTTAATCATTGTGTGCGGTCAACACGTAGCATGTGGGACACGTCCTGAGAACACCTATAATGACCTGTCGCTACCACGGATATTTTAATATCACTTTGACTAATGACATCAAACGCTGTGCATCATACTGAAGCGTTTTCTCCCCGCCCCTTTAATTACTGGTCTGGTTAATGACAATGGAAAAAGGTCATCATCTTCGTGTAAGATATCGATGAAATATCAGTAGTATTCCGCATCCTTTCACCGAAAGGTTTAGTCTTGATTAACGGGAGTCTCTCACGTTTCTGCAAACAGATCAATCCGATTTGATCGATTCCCGCGGACAAGTGAATCAGGCTGTGTGGATTCCGAATACCATTTGTATTAACGTACACGAGACACACACGCAGAGGATGGAGGCTGATGTGGGCCGATCGCTTTCCATTAAAACTCATCTTCAGCAGACGAAATTCCAGGTAATGAAGCGGGGGGGAAACCACCCAGGTAATTTCGCAAATTCCTCGGGAGGACTTACTTTGAAATATTCACCGCCAGAAAGGCCCGTGGAAGACGCCTGACTCCAAAATAAAAACCTGCCGAGGCATCTTTGTCCAAGATGAGGCCTCAATCTTCCAGCAGCAGTTCTATAATCTCCTCATCTGCTGAGAATATCAGATTATTAATCAAGTGTAATGTCAGGAAGACAGAAAGCATCTGTAAAGAAGTTCCTAAGATGGAAGGTGCCCTCAATCATTCGGAAAGGAAACAAATAGAAAGGGCTACTTACACAGACTGGAGATCAGTTGTACAGTCCAACTCTAAGATAGCCAACTCCAAGTTATCAAGTTGAATTATTAGTTAACTTCTTGATCCAGATATAACAGCTAAATAACACGTTACTCAAAAGGTTTCTGCAGTGTGCCTCAGTGGGGTCAGCTGGCAGCTGTAGACAGGAAGCCATCCCCAAACAGCCAGAACAGCAGGTGGTGGTGGGGTTCAACCTTTACACTTGACGTAGAACAGGTTACTTATTAGGAGTATGGGGTAAGGCAACAGTGTTTACCCTGCAGCAGAGTGCACCATTGGTACAAGCTTTAAAAAAAGGAAACCAGAATAAAGTAATTTTGACAACCTAAGGGATGCTGAATTAAACATGGCTAGGCCTGTGCCTAGACATTGTTGTTGAAATAAAGTGAACATCTCCACACAGTGACCAATTCCTTTAATCGACGCCAAAGGCAGCGCCTCATCAAAGCACGACCAGACGGTTCCTTCTGCTTAGACGTGTGCCCACTGCACCTCCGTAATCACGATCTCATTATACAAGAACATCTTTTTTTTTTTTTTTTTTGGGTGGAGGGGGGAGCTCCACTTCAAACACAGTGCTTCCCTTCTTCCACCCTGGACCCGATCCAGAGGCATCTGTAATCCAAGTTTGCCAAGGATCGTTTTTGTCTCAAAGACAGTATTGTTGCTCTCCAGTTTCTGCCTGAGCAGTTCTGACGTTCCACCTCGGATACAAGGCGAGATGAAAGCGGGTCCCGCGCAGTCCCATTCAGGCGGGACTGTTCCTCTGCCGTCATGTGTTTACAGTCAGGAACACAAACCCAGGAAGGATATCATATCTTTGGGAAGACACACACACACACCATGTAGAGTACCCTAAACCAACCCTCAGGGCACCATGAAGAAAGACAAACTTCAAACATGCTCTATGACACACGCCAGGTCTTCTGTGAAGGAAAAGACAAAGCAAGTGAACATTTCTGCATTATTTCCGAAATGCAATTTTTTCAAACCTCCAAAAACATTCCCTGCAAGGCATGGAACAAATTAAATACCATGATGGGAAGGTTGAGAGCAACTTATTTACAGCAACTGCTACAGTCAGAAAGACACTACTCGGCACAGAGAAATGTTTTAATGAGTTTGTCATATTCCATCATGACCATATTGTTTGTGTGATCAGTCCTTTAGAAGTCATTATATAATTCAGTTTCAAAAACGTTCCAGTGAGTCTACAGTATAGTAATATGAAATTCATTTTCAAAAGCACTTAAATGACTTTTTAATGCTCAGAAAAGTACAATAATACATTCAGTTCCTTTTCATCCCTGTAACATGCTAAAAAAAACCCTCTACACTTTGTACCGTTCTGAAAAATCTGATGTCTTTATTTACATTGATGGCATTTAGCTGACACTTGTATCCAAAGTGACTTACAATTATGACTGAGTACCACTTGAGTAATTGAGGGTTAAGGGTCTTGCTCAGGGGCCCAACAGTGGTAACTTGGCAGTGGTGGGACTTGAACTGGCAACCTTGTTATTACTAGTCCAGTTTCCCAAATAGGTGCTCAAATTGATCATGGGGCCATTTTTAGAAAGTTGCTCATGGTAACAGCAGGCCATTTCGCTGACCATTTGAGCCAATTCCTCCTTCTCCTGATCATGTACTTTTCTTTTCCAGATTTATAGGCCAAATGGCCAAACACACAAACAGAAGCAGGTCAGCCTGGAACAATCATCTTTGTGCTCACCTGCGAAGTCAAAGTGAGGGACCCTAGAAAGCAGAAGACTGCCAGTCCAGAGGAGACTGTAGAGGACAGCCTCCATAACCCCATACAGACAGTGTCTGCAGGATGGACGTAGGGTGAGTTCAGCACAGTTAGGCAGACCTACTGTGTGCTGCCCCGCATGATACAGGCCTGGAGAAGCAGCTGCTCTACTGAATAAAGGTACACAAGAGTCCTGCAAGCATCCCACATCCATTGTAGGGAGGAAGAGGAACATCCTTTTCCTCCCTACACAAACTCTGGGAATCCTAACACGGATCAAACCCGTTAAAATCCAACTAAAGCTTAACAAAAGATACTTCAACATGGAAAACAAGCTTAAAAGGGAACCTGAAATAGTGAGGAAAGAAAAGAACTGCAATTACAGTTAAGGACAATGCTGGAACAGGTTATTGGCCGTGTTACATTTCATAACGGACAACGTTCTACATTACCATGAGCCATCGTTTCAGTATTGCGCATTGAGAGTTTTTTCCAAAACTTTGGAGCATACTGTACATGGTCCACAGGTATGAGAGTGAGTGTATGTGAGAGAGAGGGCGCTGCTCATCAGAGGCCCTGCAAAGGCTCATGGGAATGAATAGGCAATTCAAAACAGGAGTAAACACTGAAGTCAATCTAATAAACCAGAGAACTGAAACCTACACCAGTTGGAATTAAATCCGTCCTTGTGCCCAATCAGATTCTGATCAGTTCAGTTGGGATTTCGTCTATTTATTTATTTATTTGTAATAAAAATCGAAACATCACATCTTGTAAGATGCCCCAGCAGGAACAGCAGTAGAAGTGAATAGCCAACAAAGTCCATGAAATAAGAGTCATGCATTAACGCACAGCGAGGCTGAACGCGTTTGAGGAAGGTTGGTACCATACCAAGACAGCACTTCAACTGTCCTAAATAAAAGAACTTAACTTCCTGGAATGTGATTCTTTGGAATTCTGCTCCGATAAACATAGGCTGGCTCTGTGGCTGGTATTCAAGAAGTAAACATGTGTCCCATTACAAGGTTGGGAATGCCCAGACTAAAGCACTGTCCATCGTCACTCGGAGACAGAGTCATTCTTTTAGGCACTTTTTTTTTTGTGCTTGGGCTCTTATGTTAATTGTGGTTCAAGGTAAAATACTCCATTCTGTCTGTTTGCTGTAAAGTCTCATACTTGCAGTCACACTTTCAAACAAAGGTCACGACGAACACCTGTTTTTAACACACAAACTGCACTGCCAAAAACTAAACAGAAGAGAGACATTCTGTAATAAAAAAAAAAAAAAAAAACAACAACAAAAAAAAACAATCACATGAGAGAGGGGGAGGAGACTCACCCCACAGAAGAGACAAAAGAGTGAAAAACCACATCTTGAAAATACGTTTTCAACTGGTAAAACGCGGCAGTGGAAATGGAATGACATTTAAAGAAAACAGTCAGCTGTGTGCTAGAGTTGAGCTGTCAGTCACGGGGGAACTGATCTGTCAGCACCGACATCCCAATTTTCAGTGTCACAAAGCACTGCGTGCCGCACCACGCAGGATGTCAGCCAGGACGTGGTGCGTAGCATCTCGCTGGCCAATAGTCACAGGACTCGCCACAAAAGGGCGTCGAGATCTCCCACACGGACGTCGATCTGAAGCATGCCAGAATCCTGCACTAGACTCGCCCAGAGCGTCTGGAGCAGGTTTGCCAAATGCAGCCATACTCGATGTGTGCACACCTTAATGGCTTTAATCCTGATGGAATATCCGGAATCCTGCTTTCCAGGCCAGGGCCACTGTCCTGGGGTACCGTGGAGGCCGGACCCTGAAAAGAGAGTACCTGACATGTTCATGATGATCCGGCTTCTCTGTTTGCCGCGTGTGCTGTGGTGCGCAGAGCTAATTCTCAGTAGGGTGCAAGGGGGCAAGACCTCGGAGAACCACCAGGAAAAAAGGGTCTCCTGGCAGGTGTGGCTGCGCTTTCCGTTACGTCCGTCCCGGCACGGCCGTCTGCGCCGTGGGCTGCAGACACGCAGAGGTGACGGCTCCTCCGCGGGGTGTCTGACGATGAGTCAGAATCGGCCATTTTCAGGGCCGTCTAAAAACGGATCGGACGCTCGATGAAGAGCTGCCGTGGGCCGCGCGTCAGCACGGGGCATCTCGGTGGGCTGCGAATGAACACCCCGTTACCTCGCTCACCTGCAAACGCACAGGGCGCAAGCCGCTTCCCGTGGAACTCGGCCGGGTTTTCGTAGATCCAAGCAGAAGCGGGGGACGGCGCACGACGCAGATCATCTCCGAGTGCACCGTGGGACGGTGGCTACATATTGCAAAGTGACTTCCTGTTGGCTAAATGTGCGTCGACGTGCCCAAGACGACAAATGAAGGTACATCCTCTGCTCCCACATCTGCCCTCGGCAGACCTGCCCGTCAGTCTTCACTCGCTTCTTTCGGCTGCAGGTCCGCGTCGCGGCTCAGTCGTCGGGGATGGGGGTGTTGCAGTTGCCGTGGTAGATGTGCACGGGCTCGTCGCAGCGGTAGTAGAGCCGGAAGACGTCGGCGTAGCCGTGCTCCCGCCACCAGGTGCACAGCTGCCGATTCCAGCCGCACGACAGCGGGTGGAAGAGCTCCGGATGCTCCATGCCGATCATGGTGAAGAAGTCCTGGTCGCCCAGGTGTCCGCGGAAGCGGTAGCGCTCGGCCAGCCGGGCCACCTGCTCCGGTTCCAGAAGCCGATTGTAAAGCGCCGAGCGGCGCATGGCCTGCAGGTGTAGGAGCATCACGCCACTGTTGAAACCAGGCATACCGCCAGGAGGGGGGTCGCCCACGCCCGACCGGGGGTTCTCTTTACGGTACTGCCAGAAGGTGTGCCTAGGGCGGGAAAATTAGAGAGAGAAACACCCAGGGTGAAAACCACAGCTTGGCTCAGTCCTCCATTACAAATAAAGACATAAATGTTCACATAATAGGAGAAGTGAAAGAACAGAAGCCAAATGGAATGCCATAGGTCTCACTCACACAGTAGCTCTGTGTAACAAGCCCCAACCCTAAACACAAGTCCACACAAAGCACCCACTTTCTGCTGTGGGTTTGAAGACTCTGAAATCTCTGGCTTGCTGGTCTTTGAACCGGCAGGATGTTTGAGATCTCTGAACAGGCTCGTACAGCACAGAGACCTTTACTCTCTCTAGTACAGTTTCACTTTCCTCAAGCAGAAGAGTACAAAAAATACAGTCCGTACAATATACAAAAAAAAAAAATAAAGCAAACAACACAAATACAAACAAAGCAAAAAATAAATAAATAACCAAACTTTGCAAAATCACCAGCTTACCACCACCTATAAACAAAACACCAGCACTAACACACAGGCTTGAGCAGTATTTTAACGAAGGCCTGGTGTCTGGGTAACCAGCAGAATGGTTTCACTCTGTAGACTCCAAAAACGGCCAAATAAACTCTGAGAACAGAATTCAAGCACTTCTGGGGCAAGTAAAACCCTAACCCTAATCTGACCCCCCCCCCGTAAAACCACCAGCATTTAAATTACATTTTTATCCAAAGCAACTTACAATTCTGACTCGATACAGCTGAGTAATTGAGGGTTAAGGGTCTTGCTCAAGATTCAGAGACTGAAGATCAGAGCTTCTCTCTCTCTCCCTCCCCACTCACCTTCACACTCTCCCCCCTCTGTGGGTCTCTCTCTCTCTCTCTCTCTCTCTCTCTCTCTCCCTCTCTCCCTCCCTCCTCACTCACCTTCACACTCTCCTCCCCTCTGTGGGTCTCTCTCTCTCTCTCTCTCTCTCTCTCTCTCTATCTAGCTCTCTCTCTCTATCTATCTCTCTCTCTCCCTCCTCACTCACCTTCACTCTCCCCCCTCTGTGGGTCTCTCTCTCTCTCTCTCTCTCTCTCTCTCTCTCTCTCTCTCTCTCTCTCTCTCTCTCCTCCTCACTCACCTTCACACTCTCCTCCCCTCTGTGGGTCTCTCTCTCTCTCTCTCTCTCTCTCTCTCTCTCTCTTCCCCTGTGTGTGTGTGTGTGTGTGTGTGTGTGCGCGCGTCTGTCCCTCTGTCTCTCTCTGTCTCCCTCTGTGTGAGTCTCTCTTAGAATAACGGTGCCTAAGAGAAAACTGTAACTTCAGGCTCCAGCTGAAGTGCGGAGGTGACAGACAACACGCAAGCACGGCTTTAATTTTTACTTCCCTGTCTCCAGTTTAACAAACTGCCGAGACACGCCATCGGACAACGTGTGCCATGTCATCCGTAACCACAGTAAGACTCCGCTATGGGGAAGCTCTCAGGAAGACACTGAGTGCTGTAAAGCGTTTGTGACGCCGTCAGACCGGCCCCGCTTGCAGCGGCAGAGTCACAACAGGGATGGGTGCGAGAAATCATTCTGACATTTACTTTGGTTTTTAAGAAAGGTCAGGTCTCGTCCTGAGAGAACATGAAATACCCCGGCAACCACTGAACAGGAGACGGAACAGTGTCTCACAGTTGTCTGCTTCAAAGTTTCTCACTTCAGCAAAGGCCAAAGAAAATGAGTGTGGGAAGAGAGCGTGAGAGAGAGAGAGTGAGAGAGCGAGAGAGAGCGCGTGCGAGTTAATATAAGTAAAAACATTCAATATTCAGGCCACCCCTGAGTGCTCCCTGCTGAGGTGAAATATTCATGGGATAAAGCAGAATTTCCCAAAACTGACAGACGCAAGATCTAACACCACAGCTGAGATATACATGAGTGTGCGACTGAATCTTCACCCCGTTACTGTAGACAGCATGGTTGGCTCGGTCCTCCATTACAAATAAGCCTCAGAAGGGATTTTATGTAGGCAAATAATTTTTTAGCATGGCATTCATTTGTGTAGGCTGACCATGTAAATCTGGCACAGCAGAGTGGGAGGTGTCAGGAGGACAGTCCCGTGTTCTTCACAGAACAAGCATCGCCACTCGGACACGGACGCCTTCCCAGGACGAGTCGTCCATTTTGCGTGGTCCCAGTAGAAAATAGCAACGTTTATCACACTTCTGCAGAGTCCAAATCACTTTTACTTGCCAGTACTTCTCAAGGACAGGGACTTGCTTTAGTACGACGGAAACTGCTGAACAGAACACGACGCGCCGGCACTGACGACCATAAAACACACAAAGTCAGGGCACGGGACACAATACAGCTCATAGCACGTACACGGTATCCTTAGTGGTGAATAAATGTAAATCTAAAAAAGGTGGTGTGCCAACAAGCCGGGTTACTGTCTGTCTAGAGAAGTCGTTCAAACTGCAGACAAGCTGGACGGTCCACCCACGTCACTAATGCAAAGTCCAGAGCTACGCGCGCTCACATGCCGGACAGATGAGAGGGACATAGAGATGATGTTTTCCACCCGTGTTTGACCTTCTAATCCTAACCCTAATCCCAGTCTCTCACAAGGCAAAAAACAATAGTAATTTGGTTTTAAAGATCTGCGCGCTGTCCAACACCACCACCAGCTGTTCACAGGGGGAAACCAGGATTGTGTTCAGGACCTCAACAAAACACATTTACTCGGGTGTGTCCAACACAGGAGCAAAAACGGATGAACCCAAAAAGAGGGAGGGTGCAATATTTTTAAAACATGAAGACAGAATGAACACGGAGAGACCGTGCAGAGAAGCAGAACACATGTTTAGCATTTTCAAATGTGGCAGAGCCTGTGACCTCTACAGTCACACAGTAAAAACAAACAGAACATAACCAACATCTGGAGCTGTTCGCTTGTGCAACAGAGCACATGTGCACCATCCTTCTCACACAGCTAACCATCACAGAAAGCACACGCAAGTTGCAGCTGAGGGGTGCACGCACACACATTCACTCTCCACACAAGAGCGCACACGCTGGCGTTCACTCTATGCGCAAGAGTGCACACTCGTACATTCATTCTATACGCTCACATTTTCCACACACAAGAAAAATCAGTAACAAGAAAAATCCTGATGTTCTTTTGAAGGATAATGTCCGTTATAATGTGGACTATAATTCTGAGTGAAGTGAGCTGGTAAAGTCACAGGCAGAATAAAACAACGCTTCCAGTCCCAGGATACTCTTACAGACATGGTTAACGGCACGCTTGGAAGCGCGATACCGACAGGCGTGCACGCGCGGAGGGAGGGGTCCGAGCTGTCGATCATCTGTTCCTGGTCGTTGTGTTCAGCTGAGGCTGCCGGACCCAGACGGTCAAAGATGAGCCCTCACCCAAGGTCCCACGGCCCAGTCCAGGGGGTCCGCACTCACGTTCACTCTCCACACAAGTGTGCACACACACTCACGTAGATTCTCACAAGACATCACTCTGACTGGGTGCCGTTCAAAAGCGCAATAGGGGATTTTTTCCGTTTACTAGAAATAATTTCCTTAACAGTTCACGTCAGACATGTTAAATCAAAGACCATGTTCCTCTTTACTCAAGAAAAAAAAGGATAAAGTGATGTGAAGACAAAAATAAAATACATCTGCAATAAACAACCCCCCCCACAGGACAAACTTCACATAAGACAGCAATTTCAGATTTAGGAAATGACGTTGGGTTTGTTCATTTATGGCTCACAATAAGTGACTATGCAAAAACATAAATGACAGCAATTGTAATAATTATTCACAATGGGGTACAGAGTTATTTCCCCCCCCAGTAAACAAAATATGAATATTCATTGTAGCTATTTAACGTTTCGTCACTTCTAACGGAAGAACCAAAATGTATTTTTAGGGAATAGGAGTGATGTAATGCATACCCATAATGCTCTAAAACACATGTACGCAGACCATGGCTAACCAGTAGCTTTAATAAACACGTACGTAAACAGAGTCCCGTCTAGCGAACCCCAGCCAACAACCTGGGTGTGATCTTACGTGAATGTTGGATGGGTTTCACATTTTCAGTCCGTTTTGGCCAACACTCCAGAGTCAGCGCTATGGTCAGGTGGACAAACATGTAACTGTCTGGGACAGGGCAGAGAAAGAACTAAACGCAGCGAACATCTCATTAACGTTACGGCCGTCATTACAAACGGGGTAGCAACTGCAGTTTTCAACATTCTCTCTTGCGTGTGCCTCTTTACTCGGAGAAGGGGACAGATGATGCACTGACCCCACGAACAGAACTAAACAGATGCAAGAAGGACCTTCATTCTCTCCCTCTCCATTACATATTCTCTCCCTCACACACACACCCCCCTCCCCACACACACACCCCACTCGCCCTCCTCCGGGCGGTCTCTACCAGAAGCCTGGGAGCTTGAGGGTCCTGTGAAGGTTCTTAGCCGTTCCCAGGACTGCACTCTTCTGGACAGAGATCTCAGATGTTGTTCCAGGGATCTGCTGGAGACAGACAGACATTCTCCCAGTTTGGGGGTCAAAACTAGTGCTCTCATTACCACGGGAATCACTCATGCTATCAGACTTCACATCTTTTCCATCTCTTCTCATTCAGCTCTTGGTATTTCTGGCGCTTTTCATCTTCCTGATGTTTCTATCACTAGGGATCACCACATCTGTAACTACGGCCCTCTTCTGCCGCTTGTCCATCGCTAGTGCATCGGTTGGTTACCCATTGCCTTTTTATCTGTCTTTATCCGGAAGTCCCACAGAGATGGCACAGTTTGATGATATGCATCAGAATCGAGCCGATTTTATATACAAATAAAAATGCTGGACCGGCTGTCGGTGAAGAAATTCTTTGTAGACATTTTCCTGTAGCAGCTTTCCTTGTGGCCTCGTGGTGATTCCCCTGTGGGGTTCCAAGGTTCTTGTAGCTGCCCTAAACATCTGCTATGTTACCTTTGGGTAGTGTGATCCCCTCTGTTCTAGACATCTATCCTCTCTTTGTAACTATCCGACCACACTTATCCAGTTCAAATGACATTCTCATGTCATTGCTGTATATCCTGTGAGGTGGACTAGTGACTCGATGCCTCACTCAATTCTGCCCTACAGCTTGATCTCATGCATGTAGAGGAGGTGGCTGATGGGTGTTCCATTCCGTAGCCACTCTTGGAGATGATGATGATGATTTCACTGATTTGGTTCAGGACTATTCAGAACAGTACATAGCATTTGTACATAACGTGCGTTTTCACAAAGCAGTTTTACAAATGCATAGGTCCAGATTTCTAATGAGGAAGTCAGTGGTGACAGTGACCAAAAAAAAACTCCCTGAGTGGAAATAACGAGGAAGCTTTGGGAGGACCAAGACTCAAGAGGGAACCAAAGCGACTTACAGTTCTGACTGAACACATCTTGAGCAAATGAGGGTTAAGGGTCTTGCTCAGGGGTCCAACTGTGGCAACTTGAACTGGCAACCTTCTGATTACTAGTCCAGTACCTTAACCATGAAGGCAGGCTCTAGTGTAACTGGGTTCTCGAAAACCTAAACACAGGTCTTTGGGAAGCAGCATGAACTTCCACAGCTCCTTCGCCTGAGCAGCGTGCAGTAAACAGACCTGTTCCAACACCAGGCAACTAGGAACACAGAAGAACACATGACCAGCAGACACGGCGTGAGCGAGTGACACAGACAGACCATAAGAGAGAAACAGACAAGGAGTCAGACAGACAGCTAGCTAGCCAGAAAGATGAGAGTGAGAGAGAGAAAGGAGGATAAGTTATAGAGAGAGAACAAGTGCCTGATTTAGGGAAGCCTTTCTTTTCTATAACTTTGAGCAAGATGCATCTCCTTTAGAGAAACCAGCTTAACAAATGTAGCAAATGCAAGCAACGTTTAGGCTTCTCTACTCTTGCACAGGCTGCACTAAAACTGCAGATGATGGCTGCATGATTTTAATTTTTAAAAAATCTTAATCCATCATTGAGACCGTGTTTGCTGGATGGCGGATGAGCAGGTAGCTGCACCGACTACAGTGCTGAATCCCCAGAATGGCCCCACCATTTCTGAGACTTCCACTAGGTGGGTTTTTGAAACTGAACCATCAATGAAAGCTCAGGCAAGCTGACGAAAGGAAAACAACATGAACGAGGTCACGTCTGCACGACCCACAACCTCTCATCTCCGAGCCAAGCAGGATAAATCTTAATGAAGTGTTTACACTGCAGCTACCAGGCCAGGCGGGTGGAGTTCAGTCACCGCTACCCCGGGGGAGGGCTTGGAGGCTCTCAGTTGACGCAGGACCAGGCTACGAGACGGTAAGTCCTGCCCAGCAAGCAGAGACACGGGAAATGACATGGGTGGGGGGGTGGTTTCCCCTTAATTTACGAAGCGAGAACCAGGACACGACCCGTGGCTGGTACGTATAGGTCGAGCCGTTTACGTGGGCCAGGTCTGCTCTCCGTAACGCCTGGAGGGAGTCTCAGGCTCTCGGTCCCCCCCCCCCCAAATCAGATCGTTAGATGCGTTACTGGAAGTGTCCAAAGATCCCACCTCAGCAACAGCTTGTACATTAGATGACAAGCTAAATTATTACAAAAATCATGTCCAAAAACCTGAAGATTTGAAGCTGCTCGCTGAAAAACATTAATTAGATCCATTAGATGTAAATAAAGCAAACATGAATATATACCACAGCAGGAGCCAAGTTACGGCAAGAAAGCATTAATGATGAAGACATCAGCGTACAGCTGTCGCTCCCTCTCCTTCAGAACGCCCGTCTGCATAAATCAGTCAACGTGGGCAGACGCGTTTGTTCAGGATGGGTGAGCGAGGCTTCGTGGAGGGGCAACACGCATCAGACGCGTTTCTGTTGCACGTCTACACCTTCACCCTTTATCATCATGAAATGCACAATGACCTAATTCTCCGTTCTCTCAGTGTCTCTCTCTGTCTGTGTCTCTCTCTCGCTCTCTGTCTCTCTCCGTCTCTCGATCACACACACAGTGCTATCAAAAGAGTGAGAACAATAGTTCGGCTCATTGAATTCCAGTCCTAACGTCCAGCCCGCCTGTCTGAAGCACGCGCGCGAAGCCCATATTCGTACGCTCTTTTTCTCCCTCCAATCTCACTGAGGAGATACGGCAAGTTGAGGCTGTTCATCACACTGTGGAAAGTGGAGCCACCAAGCCTGCCTGGCGCTGCCCTCGTCCACAGCCGCCTGCTGGGATGGTGCCCCAGAGAAAGGAGCGGACGGTGGGCTCAGGCAGGGAGAGAAGAGAGATCCAGATCAACATCAAGCCTCCGGTGGCCCAAAGACTGCACCCCAGGTACCCGTCAGGCTCCGGGTTTGCAGCGATGCGTGTGGGAACACGCAGGTCAGCGTGACCGGCCCGAACCGGACCCGGCTCGTCACCTTAAAAGGTCACATCCGGTTCCCTGCGAAGCGGAGCTGTTCCACCGCTCTAAGGGAGAGGGAGAAGCCTCCAGCACCGCAGATGTCCTCCAGAACGCCACCGCAGCCAAACTAAACCGCCTGCGCGGGCCCCGTCCCGGCCGTTTCCGACAGCCCGCGTCTGTGGAAACAGCAAGACAAAAGAACGCCGCGTGCCAGCCGGGCAGAAGCGTTCGTTATCGTGGCCATCCGTCGGCTGCAGGTGTCAGATTTGGCCCGGGGAGGTTTCGCTGCGCGGGAACGGCCCATCGTGGGGGGGGGGGGCTTCCTTCCCGAGGTGGGAATCGCTCTGTTCGTGTGCACACGCCTCGTACGTATGCCACAGCGTTCCCTCGCACAGAGCTTGTGCCGCACAGCAGGACTATGCGCTCCATGGAAACGCCCCCTGCCCCAAGACACAACTTTTATTAATTACCACGTCCCCACATTGCCAGAAATACACGAGGCCGTTGTGCAGAACAGAACACTGCTGTGGCCTCTCAAGGTCTAGATGGATTAAACCTTTAGTCAATTACACACAACCTTTCAACGTGGTGCCTTTATCAAAATGAGAGCAGCTTGCATTTTCCCACAGAAGTGATGTAGATGGAGCCATAATGTAGGAATATTCCATATCATAATAACAACAACAATAAAAACTTAAATGTGAAATTTGAAAGAGGACCCCGAATAGACGAGAACACTGAGATGCTTCACAGTCACTGGTGCCAATCTGACACCCCGTGCTACTTTCTGCAATTACGACACGGACTATTTTCTGGCAACACAAGCCTGCGGCAACACCTCGTTCAGACGAAGGCCGCGGGGACCAGGTTGTATGAATGAGGTAGTGTAGGGGACCAAACATCATTTCAGAGGAAAAACTGATCCCAGGACAGCTGAAGGAGTGCGTTACATCTGGAGGAGGTTTTCTGCAGATGGAGCTCAGTGGAGAACATCTGTCCAGCAGCACCGCTGAGCAGAACACACACACTCCCTGGAAGCTGAGAGCAGCCCATCCGTGTCCTCATCTGAGCCCGGGGGAGAATCTCGGTCAGATCACTGAGGAACCCACGACTGGTTCTGAACCGTGGAAGACACTGGACGAGGAGTAAGAGAACATCGCAGGTGCGCTCCTAGAAACAAGGGCTTCTATACTTTGTTATTTTGTGAAAGATATAACCATTTTAACCTTTGTAAGGATTTGTAAACTCTGGTTACCATCTTCACATCGCGTATTTCCCACTGCATTTTCCACAATATAAAAGGTTTCTGAATAACATGCTAGTACAACAGATAATGTTCCTTCACAGTTTGAGTCATGCTCACAAATTGAGGAAGAAAGAAGCATTTCTGAACAGTTCTCTGAATGGATGAGGCGACCCGGATCATTCAGAACGTTGTTTCTGAACCCAGTTTCATCTGTTCTGATAGGTTAGAGGATTATAAGAATGTGGACATCTAATCTTAATCTGAGCACACGCTAAATATTTCTACCCTTATAGAGCTCACTTACAGTCACTGTGTCCCTCTACAGGACTGTGTGCGTGTTGCCGTCCAGACAACTGGGCTACGTTAGACTGGAAATCCAAACTGCCTTACAAGAAAGAACCAAACCTGACGGACTATGTACAGTTGTTTTGGGCCAAAACACGCGCGCACACATGCTCACACACTTCTAACCCTCCAGTTCATCCTTGTGTTCTGGTATCGCTTAACGGTGGAAGCCTGAGGCAGAGTGCCTCGGAATACCCGCACTCCCACTCTCAGCCGCCGTTCCCAGGAACACGCACTAAAAGGCGGCGGATGGCTTTTAGCGTGCCCCAGTTTCAGGGTGAGACGGCCCGGCCACGGGTCTTTACCCGCCGCTGTGGCCATGCAGTTCCCCATGGCATGTGCGAGGAAAAACCCAATAAGAGTTTATGAAAAATTCTGTACTTTCCAAACTAAGGACAATTTGCTATTCCTGTGTGTGTATGTACCTATACACCGGCTGCATCTCACGGACGATCCCGATCACTGCTTCAGGAGAGAAGTGTCCGAACTCTTGGAAAAGGTTTCGGATGTTCGTCCTGTACTTCAGATCCAGGTCCAACTGCACGATACGGGTAATCTCTGGAAAAAAACAACAGGATATATGAGTGGCAAGTGTGCACAACACAAACACACACACAAACACGAACACCCACACACACGTGACAATGACACGCGACACTCTCTTGTACTGGAAGTAAATAATTCAATGCGATGTATAAACATTTATTTGACTTTGTCCTAAAGGAAACACGTATAGAATCACCAAGGGTTTAAAAGCCTAAATAAAAGACAAACGAGTTCTCATGACACGTTTGAATGTTTTCGGCCCCTTGACGGTCTCACTAAACAATAAGGCTGCTCTCATGCAGTGGGATTCCTGTGGAAGGGGTGAAAGGTCGACAGAGAAGGCCACCAGGGTTAAAGGCAGAGATCAGCAGAGAGTTGTCTGTAGGGCACAACTGGAGGCTTGTTTACAGGGACTTTGTGCACACTGACCGACCTAAATAGATGTGATGGGAAGACTGGGCAGAGGGAATGTCAAACGCTTGCCGGGATTCACCCACACACACACACAGACACAAACCTGACCCAGAGGGTCTTGCAATTTTGCAGAAGCTTATCTCTCGCTGGAATAAACACACTTTTTCAGTGCCATCCTCTGGCATGTCCGGAAATGCTGCAGGAATCTGAGGAGGTGCCGCACAGCACGGCGCGGCACGACTACCAGCACGAGCTCACGCTCTGCCAAACACAACCGATTCATCTCAGCAGGGCTGCAGCCCGGGGCAAAGCACAGTTCCCAGAAACAGAGGTCAGTGAGAAGGTCACCACTGCCAGTACCGACAACTGCAGTGCTTTCTGGACGATGTGGCGAGGCACATCGTCCGCTGATAACCACATGTACACACACACACCCACCCACACGACCAGGCCACATGACAATTTAATAAAAAGTAATGATGCCATTACAATTTAGCTTTTATTATATAACATTTTTTCAAAAGTGTTTTGCACAGCGAGGTACAAATTGCCTCCCTCGCATTTCAGACTGTTGTTTTGCTCCCAGAGAGATCCAACACCCCAAGGTCTGTTTCCATCACGTGAGCAGAGATTCGGGACATACAGGCATCGCTTGAATACGGACAGCACACGTGTAGGTCCTCTCCCAGGGGTGGGAGCAACTCCACCCCCACGACACTTGGTCCATAAAACTATAATAATTGCACTACACACAGAAAACAAGGTTTATGCAGCATTCAATATTTGACGTAGAACAACGGTTGTGTGCTGTGACTTAGAAGATTCTCCACAGGAGGCCACCGCATGGAGGCCGTGGTGCTACTGTCGGGCGTCCTGATGGGGTTGGTGGATTTGGGCTCCTCTGGGGCTCCTGCCCGACTTGCCCAACGAAAACAGCAGCCACGCACGCGTGTAGGTCAGACGCTTCACGCGCTTAACGGGTGCCCGCGGCCAGACACCGCGCGCCCGCAGAACACGTCAACGCGTTTCCAAGGCGCCTTTACCTGTTACTACATTTACCTGACGTCAGAACACAGTGTTCTCCTAGAACACTTAGTAATTGTCAAAAAATAAAAATCATGTTTTGATGAGTATCCCTTCAATAGCAGTACAACAAATTACACAAATGGTGTTTAGCTTCCTCTGCCAAGAGGCTGCCACGGCAAACACACCGAACAGTACCTAACCGCGATCCCATTGCACCTCTTCTCCTACCGCGGGGCACTAGGCCTCCGTCTGCATGACCACGTCTAGGGTGGGGTTTACTTATTCTGATTGGGGTGGAAGGGTTAGGCCTACTTAGCCCTCCAAATGGAGGTTTCTCAGAGACGCACTCCAAAAGGAATGGCATGAGACATTTCCCAGAATGCCGTGTGAATCACTGGCAAAATGAATGCCAAGCAACCAAAGAAAGCCAAATCTAAATATTTTCTGTTAATAAATGGTCCTTCTCTTCATTAAAATAATCACTAGTTGTATATTAGCCTCCCTCGGTAGCGACCTTACTTTGTTATTGCTGATTTGTACACAACAATCCCACATTTTGACACTTTTCACTGAAGTCAAAGATGATCAAAACTGAGCTTTGATTTCCACAGCAAAGTTGCTGAACTTCACCGTTCCTCCAATTTTAGTGCAGACTGGCAGGGTCGCCGACAAAGCATCGCTAGCAGCCCAGCAATGAAGCAGTGTTCTGTTTTCTTTGGTGACCAATTGATGTTTGAAAATAAAAGTTGTGAACGACAACTGTAGACACCCTCTAAAGGACGGATATAGCCCACGCAGGAGAGACCACCATGAGGGCAGCATATTGGAAACGTCTGGCAAAAACTGGTAGAGTCTAATTACATAAAAACCATCAATGATTCATCGATGCAGCGAGTTCTGGAAGGGTCGTCTTCAACCACTACCCAAGTAATGCAGTCCAAGGGCCAAGTGGCACCAGAACAGCACAATATAAGTGACCAAGTCTCCTTTACTGGCTCTACGCACCAGTTAGCTCCTGACCTGAGGACCTCATGAGGCTGGCACACCTCGGAGCATTCAACGGAATACGAACCTGCAGAACCTCTACAAGATATGCTGGTGCCATCAATAAAGTCTTCAAACCAAATCCTAAATTTCACTGGAAGCCAGTGAAGGGATGCCAGGAGAGTCAGTATGGAATCACGGTTCCTCCTCCAGGGCTTAAAAACGGGTTGCAGCGGCACATGCTGAAGAGACAACTGATCCACTTTTAAAGACTCATAGCAATCTAACCGTGAGCAAATGAAAAGTGAAAATTACCTTTTCACAATCATTAAAAGACAAATAGGCCTTTAGCTTGGCTAAAACTTTTAACCGAAAAAAAAAAAACTAAATGTCCGGAAATGAAAAACTAAATACTCTTATCAAACTTAAAAGAGCCATCAAAAGTCACCTCTAGATTCCTAGCAAACGAGCTACAGGAAGTAATATGCTTGTTCAAAAGGTCAGGTCATCCATCATAACACTCAATTTTAGATTCATTCAAACTGAGAAATTAAATTCATCCTTTTTTCCCCCACAAACGCTGTAATGAACTAGCAGAACCAGAGGTTAAAGGGAGATGTTGGTGTGCTGTTGGTCTAAAAGACAACAATGAAATGGGATCTTACATGCATTAAAAACAGACCCTAACGGCAGCATAAATGGTGAAAAAGGAACCGCACCCGAGAGAGATCCCAGAGGAACCCCATGATCGAGACTCCAGACAAACCCAACAAGTGAGGAGAAAGCGTCACCCCAAACCGAGCGAGGGCATTGTCTGTGATCCCAGCACATCACTCAAGGCAAGGCAGAAGAATCTCATGATAAACAGCGTCACAAGCTGCTGTGAGAGCAGAACTCTCACACTGAACAGTTAGCAATAAATCATTAAAAAGATCAGCTTCTGTGCTGCGAGATGGTCTGTCTAAGCAAGGACTGGAACTTTTCATAAACACCAGGGTCATTAGCTAAAAATGCTCGTCACTGAACAAATACAACATCCTCAAAGACTTTGGAAAGGAGTGGTAACAGAATGGAGACTTGGAGACAGATCTACAGTTAAAGAACTGAGGCGTCCGAAGGTTTGTTCTTAATTTGAGGCTGCAATACAGCGCGGTTGAAAGCAGCCCGAACATAGCCTGTGATGAGCGAGGATATCGAGGCAAGAACGCTAGCCCCTATGGCAACACAAACCTTTCTAAAGAAACGGCACAGGATGCGATCCCACGGGCAGGAAGTAGGCTTCAGATGGGGAACGACCTTGAACAGAGAGCGTGAAAGGAAGTCGAATATATCAAGCACCGCCAAACACACAGGTGGGACGGTGAGATGGGGAGAATGTACGGTATCAATTGTAATCAACAAAAAACGAAAGATTTCACAAAGGATGGGTGGAGTTATCGGTTTATGGGATTTATAATTACACCGACGACATTAAAATGATGCTGAGGTCTAGGAGAGTTATTGGACCTGCGGCCTTACGTGACCTTTTGACAGTTCGGGAAACACTCCCGTACCAAACCAAGAAGGGAAGTCAAGGCACACGCACCCCCCCCCCCCCCAACGTTCTGAAAGCAGGAGTTGTGTTGTTTAATCAAAGCTGCTTTACTGATCTGGTACATTCATCCCTGATTGGAGTAAAGTCTAAAATAACACAGTGAGTCAAACTCGAGAGAGAGAGAGCGAGCAAGCACCATACCAAAATGTGAAGAGATGCCTTGTTAAAAAGCAGTACAACACAGTGCCGGTGCTCATGGTGGTTATGTAAAAAAGGGTTAGTTTAACCTCCCAGGCCGATGGACAGATGAGAAGAGAATAGAGTGGAAGAAACAGTTTATGATCCTTTTGTGGAGAACACTGGCAGGGTCAGGACCCGGGGTGTCGTTCGCTAGCGGCCTGGACCCGGGGTTCTGCCCTTTACTGATGAGACAGACAGCAGAAGCAGGAAGAAATATAAAAAGTGTACAGACAAATCTAAATCTGTATACTTCAAAAGGTCAGGGAAATTACCCCATGTACACAATCAATTATGGAGCTTCTTTAGACACACACACACACACACACACACACACACACACACTTTCGCCAAAACTGTAGCGAAGTACAGTGGATGGTGGCCCTTAACTCTGCTATACAATAAATGTAATGATATTGCTATACAACATAACTCTGCACACAATAAAAACCATGCGAGTTAATGACAACCAAGCATTCTTAGTGAAATAAATATGAAATAACTATGAAATAAATAAATATACAATGTTTTCTGTGGCGCAGGTTTGGCATGGACGTTGTAAACAACTCAGGATGAAATACATAATGTTTCGAAATACAGCAGTCAGCAAAAACATTCATTCAAACACCTAATGGACAATCCCATTAAAACGCCCAGCAGGAGAAGGACGTCCACTGGTCTGTTTCTCGGCAGTGTGCAGCCTACCGTCAGTGGTTTTGTGTCTCCAGCCACTATTCTAGACGCCAGCTGTGAACAAAGCACGCCCAACCCCTCATCTCCTCAAAGGATTTTCAATTCTCACTTATTACTTGCAAAGAAAAGGCACTCACACGCGCACGTATTCAGACTCTTCAAGTTTGCCATAAGAACCACGCGCTCAGTAATTATAAACTAAGCCCCTCACAACAGCAGCCGTGATCCTAAAACGGGCTGGATGAATGGCAGAGAGGGTTTCTGGGAGCGTGGCAACCACAACCATCACACCTTCAGAAAGCCAAAGAAACGCAGCTTACAAGACACTGTTACGGGAGAACGGAGCAGGGAAGGGTGTGCTCAGGGCGTCACCGTGGCTCAAAATTAACTTCCAACCACTGATGTTGTGTTTTGGAAAGCTTAGCTTTATCATCTGACAGCGACCTTATCTGCAGCTTTGCTGAAGAACAAATTTCAAAGAATATTTTCAAAGAAATCCACACCCCCAATCACCTCTGCCCACCCCACGCTGTGCTTTCGCCCCACAGTGTCAAGTAGGATCCTTGAGTAATTTTCTGTGTTTGAAACAAAACGCTTTCTATCGTCGTCCAGGGGACATCTGAGAACATCTGCTCAGTCCAGCACGCGTTACAAATTGTGAGGACATTTATGTCCCCAAAGACAGATGTCACCACCAAAACTCAAGCGTGTGACCATTTATCTATCCATCAGTACACTATGCACCCCTCGCTCTGCACACACACCAACACACACAGTACGTGCGAAGCCTGAATGTGTTGAAGGGGACAATCGTAAACTTCCTTCCCTTCGCCCAGACACCTGCCAGGGTGCCACGCCCCCTCGCTGTCCCCACTGTGAACGTCCAGAACTGCTGAACGGTTCGAGTACTGCCACAGTGCGCAGGGACTGCAACACACAACTCAAAGACTGTGGCAGGTTCCACCATGACGACATCTTATTTTTAAATAATGGAGTTCCCCCCAATTAAGGATTATTTTACATATGAAATTACTGAAAGTTACTTATGGAAACATCGAGAGGTAAGAAAGATTGAACGAACTCAAAATGCTTAAACCCTTAATCGCTTTTTTAAAATAATACACGCACGCACCTTTTATCAGGTCATTTACAATAATGTACTAGGAGAACTGTAATTAGCACTGCGTTATTTTGTCTAATCCCACGGGTGGTGTGATGAGGTGTAGCACTCCCCGCCCACTCACCTGCAGGCATGACGCGATGCATGGCGACAGAGAGGAAGAAGATGGCATCGCTGTAGTAGGCCCCGGAGCCCGCGCTGAAGTGCCTCTGCATGGCCTCCACGACGGGGAAGAGCTTCTCCGTCAGCACCACCACATCATGGAACACCACCTGGAGCAGGGTGGAGGAAACACCAGAGTCACACACCCACACCGGACCTCAGAGGCAACATCCACTAATGTGTCCTGAGGCATTGCGCGTTTTCATTTGGTGTTCGAACACCGATCGCTCGTTCTGAAGGGGAATGATCTATGGTGCTGCATTTCTTTGAATGTTCCCCGTTTAAAATGCCACACAGACAAACACCCTTTTAATGACGTACAGTCAGTCACTGGTTCTTTATTTTAACCCCAACACAGAGTGATTACAAAATGTTTGCTTTAATGATTCTTTTAGCTCTTTCATTAGAAAGATGGTTATAATCTTACAAAGAACCATTTGATGGCGACTTTATGAACACGGTAGGGAAAATGCACAACTCATGATGTACATAATTCTTTACAGAATAAAAGACATTTCAGTACAAACTTCAGGACCCTGTCATTAGAACGTCACTGCATTGTTAGAGGAATTAATAAACGATTGATCGAATCTACACAGATGAAATTGCTTAAGTTGTGTCTGGCATTAGGAGTCCAAGAGTCTGACAGGGCTAGCATCTAAGCACCAGTCAGTCACCAACAAGAGGGGAAAACGGTTATTAAACGTAAAGGCCGCTAGCTGTATTAAATCTTATACCAAGACAACCGTGTGTGTGTGTGTGTGTGTGTGTGTGTGTGTGTGTGTGTGTGCGTTTTCTGGGTGCCATCTGAAAATTCTGGAGCATACGGTCCTTATCCAGTGGCACAATCCCAACTTTGGCTATTTAAGAAGACGCTGTGTGTTTGCAAACATGCGTCTCTGGTGACCTGAAGCAGTTCTCATTCTAACCGTGCGTACACTGCCGAGGTAGACAAGCTTAACATCTAGCCAACAACTGATTCATGACTACAAAATCTTATGGAATCCTGCTCCCACTGCAGAAAGCACAGCCAAACGTGACCAGACCAGTGGCCTTAAACAGAACGTTCTGGCTTTACAAATAATCTAAACCCATCCACGTTGTCTGAAGAACCAAATCACAAATATTTCTTCCTCACTGACTGTGTTAGGCAGTGCATGAGAAGAAGAGTTAAAGCAGGCGCTCTTTAAACACAGAGTTAAACGTGCACTGCTGTTACTGTTTGTGCATTTTTCAGAGGAGCGAAACCCTCCAAAAGGGAAGCCCACATTTTTCCTGACTTCCGTCAGCACTCTTCCTGGAGATGCAGACCATCTGCTGGGGGGGGGGGGGGGAGGGGTCAGTGTTTGCACTCGGCCGTTACCGGTCCTGATGAAAGACGAGGACAGAGACTGATCCTGAATCAGATGAACCAAGCGCATGACTGCAGATTCCAGAGCTGCTAGTCCGGCTCGCTTCTCTCTTTTTCCGAGATAATATCCGCCATTATATGAAGGAGAGATTTCAAAGCGATTCCAAATTACGACTGTTGCACCTTGACTGAGTTTCGGATTCACAGCCACAGCCAAGCAGAGAGGAATTTGTTCTCGGTGCGTTTGGATGGTAGCCAATGTTAAGCATAACAGGGTGGGTAATCTGGGCTGCTAGCTATTGGCCAAGTGCACCAGACCAAGAACACCGAACCCTTTACTCAGGACGGAGGGTCCGCTACAGGCAGAGACGATGCCCAGAGACACGAGAGACGCTACAACAAGGCCCGTGCAAAGAAAGTTGTTTGTACGTTTATCCAACGCCGTGCTTTCTGCTCGTCTCTTTAAAATAAATAAATTAACAAAGTGCCTTACATAACTGTGATATCCGGTTAGATCACAAAGAGGCAAATCATAACGGAATGAGCAAGAGCGCCGCAGCTCAGGGCTGACGAGTGAACAAAAGGAAACGGTCTGTCCCTTGTCGCAGCGACAATGGAGCCCATTCCGGCAGAGACTGACAGGAACGCCCACACACGTTCTCCACGCACCGGAGGAGCCTCGGCCTTCTCCAGGGTGCAGGCCACGCAGGAACAAGGACCGCGGCCCGGCATTCACGGAGCAACACTGACCCCCCGGGGGACGACGACGACTGCGCGCACCAGCATTCGGGCATCATTTTCTATATGTTAAAACCAAGAACTGCTGCACCACCGTGCGAAATCTACAAAAGCAACATTATTACATTTACTGGGGGTGATCAGGCTGTTCTTATTTCCCTAAAAGTTACTTTTAGTCTTTCCAACCGATCTCCTCGTCCTCCAGAGATTCACTCTCACTGCACACGCAACACCAAACCTTGTGCGCGTCCAGTGAGATTTCATGCCATTCAGCATGTAGATAAACACGGAGCTACGCTGTACAGAGGGGGCTTCCTTGGGAATGCACGACATCACGCCCACGCTGGGGTCGAGTCTTGCGCCTGCTGTGTTCTGCAGAATTTTACAGCTAAAAAGAAGCCTGGAAATTTGTGGGGGGTTAATCCAGAGAAAACTTTAAACTTTAAAGTAAACAAAGTACACTTCCCACCACCAAGGCTTACTAGAAATCATTAAATGAGCTAAAGCCAAAGCATGTGCACATGACTAAGATAACGACCCTATAAACGTTCATCACCACCAGGCCTTACGTTACTGCAGGACAGACTGATGTCCTCTTTGCAGTGCACTAAAAGGTAGGTGTCTGCAGCGCATGTTCTAAAACGCATTGATAAATCTACGCTTTGGCCTCCGTGCAGTAGCGCCAGGAAGGCCAGCTGAGAGAGAGATTCGTTTTTCTGTGCAGTGATGCAGAGGAAATGCCTGTTGCGTGACTTCTCGGAGCTTCGGCACGGGGCACCGCAGACGGGACAGGCATTTCCACGGTGCCACCGCCACCTGGCGGACTGCAGGCGTAAAGGACCTTTGCACAAACGTTTCCGCAGGACACCAAGCCACGTCAGAGTAACTGCGAGACACGGCCCGACGTTTATACTTGTCGCCCCTTACCTCGTACTGAAAAGCTGCGTCCATCATCAGCTTCGGTAGCACCTTCTCGCCGAGCTCCTTGCTCGCTGCATCCGAAACATAATGGAGAACCAGCACTTCATCCTCCAGGAAATGGCCGTGCTTGACCAAGGAACGCATGGCCACCTCAAACTTGCCCTGCAGCGTCGTGCTCTTGTCGACTTTGGTGAACATCATCAAGGCATGGAAGTGACGCCGGTCGCGTGCCCTTTTCTGATGGTCTGCTCCTTCGTCGACAACGCGCGACTTTCCCACGCGGTCCAGGTCGGCGTCGTCGCGGTTCGAGTTGCCGCTCGCTTGGGTCTGTTCCTTTATTCGCTTTGTCGTGCTGGAGAAGTTCTGCTTTTCCGCGCCGAAGTAATAAAACGCCACCACGGCGAAGGCCGCAGCCAGCAGCAGCGCCACCTGGTAGCACCTGAAGGTCGTGAACTTTCCCAAGAGCACCGAGAAGCAGCGCAGGGCACCCATGGTTCTCCGCGCGAGCCCGAGGGACCCAAAGCAGCTTTTGGCCGCAACCTCAGCTATGTGTGCACGCTGCACAAACACGCTACAGGAACAGTGCTCGACTGTCCACGGACTTGTCACAGATTTGCGCAAGGGGAACAACCACACGTCCCCGGCGCGGGTGGCATTACACGGCCGCGTGCTCCACGCGCCTGAGAGTACGCGGAACTGAACCTGGTTCACCGTCGCGTCCGTGCCTTGCACGATGCGTGAAACAAATGCGCAACCATTGCGCTAGGCGATATTTTCTGTTCAACGACATTTACCACGTTGCTAACGAAGACTCTGGCGAGCTTAGCCGTCGCCCTCCCCACGTTCCAGCTTTCACATCAACGGCGATGTGTGAAGTCAGATTTGACAAACACACAGTGATTTCTTTATTCACGTTTACTGCTGTTCTCCATTCCTTATATCTTGTTTCAGAAACAAACACTCATTTTACTTATTGATTTTCCACAGAAAACACGAAAAACCTAGGCTTCGCTGAACTCATCTGAAATGTTCCTGCGCCAGAGACTTTTATTTTGACAGGCGGTGCAGTGCTGGTCGTGTCCCTGTTCAGCTTTAGCGGAACCGTTTTGCGCTCGCGCGTCTTAGAACGTCCGCGTTCCTTCTCACGTGATGGACGCGCAAGACAACTGTCACGCCGTTTGCACGTGAACACAGTTCGGGGCAAGTTCATAGTAGACAAGATGTTTACTATTCTAACGTGTTCATATCTGGGACCTGATACCAGTAGACCAGTAAACTTTCTGACCTCGAGAAGCTGTCCATAATTAAAGTTTTATTCTACAATTTTAACAAATATACACTTAAATTAAATAAGGATATTTAAGAAGCACTAAACATTTTTTTTAAATGTTTATTTGTACATAGTCACATAACACTCAAATATTGAAGATAGACAGGATACAAAGCAACCTTTCAACTGAGGTGCACAATGAAACAGTAAATAAATGAGAATGAAGGTATATAACTGTTAGCAGTTATAGATGGTTACTACAGAGTGCAGTCTTAGGCCAAACAGTTCTTTATTGATTTATTTTTAATCTACACATAATGAATAAACAGATTAGCTTTAACTTAAACCTCATGCAGGATGGATGTATGGAGCATCATTTGGCCCACTAAGTAGTGTTGCTGAAAATAATTAATTATATATGAAAATATAATTCAACATGTAAATGCAATAGTACTGCCCAGAACAATACAGAAACGTAACCAGTCAAAACATTTTAGAATAGCAGACAAAATTCTGACCTTCCTTTCGGTATTTTAAACAATTATTCCACATATTTTGCCACTCGTCACGTAATACGGCAATATTTCAATTTACCTTAAAATTCAAAGAATGGCAACCTTTCTTTTAGAAACGTCCAAGAGTTCCTCCAGCAGACAACTCTTAACAGCCAAACTACTTCAACATTCACAATCGGTATGAAATTGCCTGTGAGCAAACCTTCAGTGCTACACCACAATAACATGTTTGTTCTCCACATAAACGGTGATGGTTCTGAGAGCGAGGACCAACAAGCACATCTCAAACTCAAATACGAAAAAGTTTTTTTTTCTTTTTCTTTTGTAACTCATATAAAAGACGCCAAGTGTCCAGCATCTCAATAGTTTTCCCCGGTTGCAGTTGGTGAAAAGAAGGCGGGGTAGAAAGCATTTGCACGTTACTACAGAGACGTTCTACATGGGCTCCTGAATGGGTCCAGCCCAGAAAAGCGTCTGTAACCGGTACAGACAAAACATACAAAGTAGCGAATAGGACCATGCGACAAATGGCTTTTGGAGGGCCAACGTAAGGCTTTTACATTTAACTAACAGCTAATTCACGTGATCTGGTTCAGGCAGTATAGGAGTACAACTGGAAATGCTGCTTAAAAAGACATGCGAGTGAACTACACTGTCCTGTAGCACTGAAGGCATTGTAAAGAAGGGCCGGGGGTTACAAAGTGCAAAGGCCACCTGCGTACATTAGTTCCTGTCCCACTGTTTGTTTGTTTGTTTTTCTTACTGCATATAAGAATGACATTGAAGTTTAAAAATCTGAAACCTCAAGCTTTGAAGTCTGGAATACCACAATGTCACACACTTCATTATACTTTTGGTAAATTATACCAGAGGAAAAAAATTGTCTTCCTTTTCTTTGCATTAATTTGTTTTGCATTATTGTCCAGTAGAACTGTACATGCTCTCTACAGAATGTAAAAGAGAAAAGATCACCGTGGTCTTTGCATTGTGTAGACTGTGTCCACCGAGACATCTACTGCAAAGGCAGATGGTTTGGCCTCTCAAGGAACATCTTACGTAAACAGCGTGCCGTTTTAACAGCACAAAGAAAGGAGTCCTTCAGACTTTCCAATATAGATGATTGTATCTTCAGTAAATGCTAAGATGTCCAGGAATACGGACTACTCCTGTAATGCTTTGAGGTGGATATGCAGATGAAAACCTAGATCCAGCGTTTGGGAACTCCCCCCCCCCCCCATGTAAAACTTTGGCTTAGATTAATAGAATAAGCGGGAAAGTGTCAGGTAACAAAGACTTTCATAAACTAGTGTATTTTGAATAACATCATTCTCAAGGACCTTTTCCCACCAGTAGACATATAGGCTATCCATACAGATAACATGATTGCACCTCATTTGTAATCCTTAGATTTTCACAGCTTAAATGTAATGCAAAAAACATAACAGGCTTTCTCCGCAACCACAAAAAGAAGTTAGCTTACCGAGTCGCAATTAGGTAGTGACGAGTTACTGTGATCAAAACGAACAACATAACGCACAAAACACGAGGTCAGACGCGGGCGTACAAAGAACTGCTAATATAGAGGCCGATTGATTTGGTTTTGACTGTCGGATCTTAGCATCGTTTTGGCATGCTTTGCTAATTTATTGCTGAAAAGGTTTTCGGATGCACGGGGATAAGGCCGAGGCCTAGTCTGCCTGCCAGCGCGGGCGTCTGGGCCGGGTCTTAAACTCTGTCCCGCTTACTCTCCAGATTCGGCACGCTGCTGTTTAGAAGCCGTTCTCGATAAACCCAGAGAGATGAACCAAACTTTAGATCGGCTTTCATAAATTTGCCCGCCGCCCTCCCACTAAACATGCACATTTATACTCCTCCCCAACAGTAAACTACACACGTCTTAACTACATCGTGACTATACTGCAGCTTTGACGCGTTAAACGGCCCGTCGGGGACACATTAAATCTAATCGTCATCGCATACTAGAGTGCTAATCGAGACCGCCGGTGTCACCATTCCGGACCCGTCGTGTCGTCCAGCAGTTCACCCTGAGCCTTTTCCCTTCCTGTACAGAGGAATATGGTTAGCACCGCTCTCAGGTTCTTCCTCCAGAACTGTACGAGAAAAGCGTAGCCATGAAATGAACCTGCTTGGTTAAACTTAGCCATGAAAACGCAAACAGGGTTTCACTACTTTTTTTTTTCTGCCCACTCCCCACAAGCTTACGAGGCCGCATGCAGAACACAGGACATTAAGGCTTTGTCTACACGCCGCTAGCACGCGCCTGGTGGCACGTATATGGCAGACGCTCGCGCGTACCGGGCCGTTGCATCGGGTGAAGCTTCCCGTCAGCTTCGGTCCACTTCCGCGCGACGTGGCCGAGGGCCGTTGTGTAGCGCTGCCCTGGATCCGACAGACGCACCAACCACCTCTTTCCATCACGGCTGTTAGTGTCAGGAGGCGTAAGGACTGTGTCCCACAATAAAACCACAAAAAAAGGTGCAAATTTGACTCTAAATTCCAAATTTGACTTAACCACATATCAAACGTGACTTTCCTACTGGATCTGTAGCTACTTTTAGGCCACTACTCTGGTCTAGTGTTAATCTGTAAGGGGTGAAAGTGGAGAACAAAATCCCTTTTAGATATGGCCCATGCTGGAACAATATTTGCCAATAGTCAAATGCATATATACGGTCACAGGAGATGCCAATCTCACTACATTATCTTAGGATTCAACAGCAACCATCTTTCAGGGACTTGTTTCGGAGTGAAGGTTCACAGACCCAACGCCAAAAATCTTACCCTGTTAGTTCTGGAGTTCTCAGGAGGTTCCATGCATGCATATTTAAAGGCGTCTGTACTTTGAGGAAGACATGAGCAACCTGGAAATTGCTTGAAGAATGAAGAACTCTTCCCACAGGCATGTTGAGAATATTCTTCTCGAGAAAACAACAAAAAACAAAAACAAACCACCTGCCATGGTCTCTCCAGGAATAGAGCAGCAAAAACATATAAAAAAGAGACATCAGTACAAAACTACAGGAAACAACAGAACAATGTGTAAGGATTCTGGACAAAGATCCAGGTTAGTATTTTTCTGTTTGGATGCCACAAAAAAAAAAAAAAGGTTAGAGGAGGAAAAACAAACAAAAAAAATCTGGATTGTTTAGTGCTTTGTAGATCAGTTGGGGCATCACCCCACTTTTGTACATGAGGTCAGGCTTGCCACACTTCTGCTAGCATTGAGGTACCAGTAGTGTCCTGGCCAAGGGTCCGCTAGCTGGCTCAAGATCCTTCCTGCAAGTTCAGGCCTTGGCGGGTTCAGTTCTGGGCATGGTGCCGGATGGTGTGGAAGATCCAGTCCATCTTGGTGGTCCACCCGCCATGGTGGGCGTCGTTCATCTGCTTCATGAAGTAGTCCAAGGCCTCCTGCTCCGTCTTGTCCAGCGCGAGGGTCTTGCGGATATAGGCGATGTCGTCGAAGGACTGGAGCTCGGGCATCCCAGAGCCCAGCATCATGGAGAACAGGTTGATGAACAGGTTGGCGTGCTGACGGATGGCCAGGTAGGCCTTGTAGCACATCTCCTGGAACCTGCAGAGGGCGCCAGCGAGCCACAGTCAAAATGGCATACCGAACTTGCGCAATCTCGGACGAAACGCTGTTTATTGAAAGGGTATTTTGCTTTCTAAGTCATCTCCCTCTCTTCACGTTTGTCATTTGTCAAGTATGGTCAGTTATTCAGAGCAAATGTGAGATCTAGGTCATGAACATTTCAGCCTTCCTACTGCTGCAGTTGGAGAGCTGTTAGAAATTGGAAAGTCTATGGGAAAAGCAGGAACTGGGGCTGGCGACTACTGTCAACCCACTGTCGGCTGGAGGAACTCCGGTTAAACACACAAAAGGGGGTTTTGTTACCGAACTCAGCCTCTGACCTCTGTAGGCCACAGCTGCCAGCCAGTTACTTAAACACTACACACTGAAAAATAACAGCATTTGTTCGCTTATGGACTGTGGTTTGGGAAAACTATAAAAAATCTCTGCATACATTTGACCTAAAACATCATCAGATTTTCATACAAGTCCTAAAACAAAGAGAACCCAAATATACAATTAAACAAATATACTTGGTCATTTCTTTATTGAGGAAAATGATGCAGTATTCCATATCTGCAAGTGGCAGAAGCATGTGAACCTGGTGTGACCCCCTCCCGTGGAGCCGTAACTACAGCTAAACGCTTCTGGTAACTGTCGCTCGGTCCTGCACGTGGGCTTAGACAGCTGAGCGGGTGAATCCCAGTCCTCCGTACAGAACAGGCGGGTGGGGTTCATCGCACGGACTGTTCGCGTCAGGCGCTTCCACAACCTTTCTGCCGGGTTAAAGGGCAGGACTTTGGCTTGGCCATTCCAAAACATTACATTTCTTCTTCTTCTTCGACCGAACTTTGGCAGAACAACCTGAACTGAATCTCAAGAGAAACGTGGGTCAAACAGCAAATATCCTGACGTTTTCCTTTAGATTTCACTGGTATATTTAAACATTCGTTGTTACATCAACGACGGCAAGCTGTCCTGGCCCACATGCAGCAAAACACTTCCAAACCGTGATGCCACCGCCGTGTTTCTCAGACAGGACAAGATTCTTATGCTGGAATGCGGTGTCTTCCTGTCTCCAAACAACGCCTCTCATTTCAACCAAAACGTTCTATTTTGGTCTCATACGTCCATTAAACTTTTTCCCACCAGCCTTCTGGCTTGTCCACTGTGCCAGAGGTCATGTACTGATGGGCAGCAGTGTTTTTATTGGAAAGCAGTAGCTTTCTCTCCTGTTTTGCTTCAGGAGCTCGTGGACTACAACAGGCCTTACGCTTGAGGTGATTTTTGTTGGTTCACCACTCCTGGAGACGTCCTCAGAAATCTCCTTTATTTATTCATGCCATGCTACACTTCCCCAGACACGTGTTGTGGAGATCAGACTTTGATAGGGCTCCGTCCTTTAAATAAAACAGGACGGCCACTCACGCCTGATCGCTATCTCGCGGACTGAAAAGAAATGCCTTTGAATTCACCTTCAAATTAACTGCTAATCCTAGAGGTTCACATAAATTTGCCACTCAAATATGAAATACTGGATTATTTCTTCAGTAGATAAATGACAGTATAGTATTTTTGTCTCATTTGTTTAATTGGGCTTTCTATCTAATTTTAGGACTTGGGTTAAAACATGATATTTTAGGTGATTTGTTCAGACATATAGAAAATTCACAAACTTTCAAATAGCACCATGCACACTCAGTTCTACTTCCACCTACACACGCGTCCACTAAATGGGCGTCTCACACACATAGTTACCTCTCAAACTCCCTGGTTTTAGTGCATTCTTGAGTTCCTCCTTTGCTGATCACGATTAAGAAATCCTGGGTTAGGACGAATGGCACCCGCTCGCGCTTGTAGCCAAATTTCTTCTTCTTGTGATCCAAGAAGTGGCCAAAATCTATGTGGAACAGCTACACAGCACACAAGGCGTTAACGTCCGCGCCTGGCCCCGAGCGCGGTAAACAGCGCCGCCTGCGCGAGCATACCTGTCCGTCGTCCTTCACCATGATGTTGCTGTTGTGCCGATCTCCGATGCCCAGGATGAAGGTGGCCACGCAATATCCGGCGCAGGAACGGGTGAACAGGTCGATGGCCATGTCGTACCTGCCGAGAGCACAAACGCGCATGCGGGGTCAGCACGCCACTCTAGACACGGTGGGCTTTCGTGTCCTGTGCGCTGTGGTGCAGCACGCTCACGTCTCGCCCTTGTTCTTGTCCTTCAGCCACTGGTGCAGCGTGGAGCTGTTGAACTGCAGCGCCCCCTTGAGGCCACCTTTGCACTGGATCTGCATGATGGTGTGAGAACTCCTCACAACCTCGATCAGCCCCACGCAGTCGCCGATGGACAGGCAGCCGTACGGCAGCATCCTGAGAGCGGAGGAAAGCTCGCAACGTGAGATCTCCTTCCACCGAGGTCACTGGGGTGAACGATGCCCCCGCTCGGGGGTTACATACCTGAGGTCCAAGCCCTGGTTCTGCCAGATGTTCTCCATTATTTTGATGATCTGGAGAGTCAACATGTCCTGCCTCAAGTCTACAAACAAATTGGAAGGCGATTTTAATTTGACGCAGCTCACACCGGACGCTTTCTGAAGTGAAACATGTACAGACGAATGACTTTAGTCAAAAAGTGACAGACCGTCGCCGTTTTTGAAGATGATCTCGTTATTCTGGAAGAGAAGCTCTGACATGATATCGGGGTTCTCCCAGTTCAGCCACAGCGGCCTCTTGGCTGAAGACATGATTCTGCATTCTTCCAGCCTGAGAGAAACAAAAGTGACCACAGATCCGTAACGCCACCACAGCGTTCCTGTTTTGCGGCGAGCTGCCATTCCCATGCCGGGCGTCAATCTTCACCCCACAAATCCCAGTGTCAGAGTGTCTTACCGCAGGTTGCCCAGCTGGTGGGCGGGGTTGAGCGGGGACGTGAAATTCTGTAGTGCGTCCATGTAGTCCGGCCTCCTCATCTGCTCCACCAGAAACTTCATCTGGACCTGAGGAGGCACCACATGCAGAGATGTTGGACAAAACCCCTCCAGCGCACTCTAGGGCCTCCTTAAAACTGGATTCCATCCAACAGGAAATGTGCTTTGAAACAGTTGCTGATGTAGGCGATCCTAAGGCAAACCCACAACAATGACACTGGTAAAAAGACTATAAATATGGAACATTAAAGGATGCGTTCAGACTTAATTAAAATCAGCCCTGGAAGTAGAACATTAACGCAGCGAGAAGGCAGCCTTTTAAAAAAGAGAGAGAGCGCAGAGCGGTGGTGGAAAAGAGCAGAGCGCAGACAGAGCGGTGAGGAGCAAAACGTCTCATTAGCATTTGGTGGAAAATGTACTGGTGGAAGGCGGGGGGGGGGGCGGAGAAAGAAAAACACACACACACAAAAATGACCAAGTATTCAAAATTCACTTCCTGCTGGAATTTCTTGCGCTGTTTTGCCTCCTAAATGCATTTTCACAGCTTTCCCTGAGTTTTATCTGGAGAAAAAAAAAAAAAACCCCAAAAAAAACCAAAAACAAAAAAAACCTTGTCCCATCTGTACAGATCCCACAGCTGCATTTAGCCCAGTGCAGAGCATCGTAGTGATAGTGACACAAGACTAAGTGAGCCAGGATGAAAAGTCAGCAACGCATCCCTGTCTGGTTTGGTCCGGAACCGAACCACAAACAGAAGATCGGTCCATGTTATGACCCATCCAGAGAGTAACCGCGCTTCTGTTCCATCATCCTCAGATGAGACTTACGGCGGCAATTAGCCAAAACAACCTCCAAGTACCGGCCACGGTAACCAGCCAGTTCTCTGTATATTCAGACCTTTTTGACACTATCTGAATACTATGAGAGGGGGAAAAAGTCAGAGAAGACAAACTAAGACAACACATAGATAATTTGGAATATACATGAAATTCTCAATAAAAATTAAGCTGAATGTATGCATCTGTATTTTTTGAGGATCTATCACACCATTACATAAAGCATTTGATCACTTTAATAGCATCAACCTTGTCTCTCTCACAAAATGTGCATAAACGTGGATGGAAACCTGGCTACAGGTGAGAAGGGAACATGGAAAGGAGAAACAGCAGAGCCCAGTACCTTCTGGGTCTCATCCTTCTTCTCCTGTTTGAGGATGTCAGTGAGGTTGATCAGCTTCTCCATGGCCTCCACCTGTCTGCTCAGGTGCTTCAGGTACATGCCACAGGCGCGGCAGTACGACTCCAGGAGCAGGCCGAAGCGCTGACTCACCGTCTTGTTGTGCATCTCCGACCTGTGGTGGGCAGCCGCGATGCGGTTAACGGGGAGGGATGAAACTGAACACCTGGCAACCTCTACTCACAACCAAATGTCAGGTGGCATCTAAGAATATTTCTGAGATACCAGCATGAGGACGACCTCAGATAACCTGGGTTTAAACCACAGCCATTCATACTACTGATATTTAAGTCTTGGACAAATACACGATTCGTAACATGGGTCTGTGTGTCAGCGTCTTGGATCTTTGGTGTCTACAGAAATTTGCAACAGTGTGAGTGAAGGGAAGTCACTTCTTAATATTCTGAAACGCAGGTATTAGTCCTGGATTTACACAGGTCTTAGTCCTGGATTTTGTATTCGCAGCTGAGCAGTTAATGTTAAGGATTGGCAACTCTGTCATCAACGATGAGCCCTACGTAAAAGGGAGGTGGAAAAGCTACAGCACATCCGATGTGAAGACAACGCTACAACATACATCAACCTCCAGTGACCACAAAATCCAGGACGTGGTTTTGGATTCTGAAGTGAGTCTGGCAGAAATGGTGAGGGAGAAGTAAAAACAGAGAGAAATACAGTCTTCTTTCAAAGAACATTTAAAACAAATATTTACAGGCTACGTAAACATGGCATTTCCTGGCCGAGCACAACAGCGGCAACAGCGTAAAGGTCCCAAGAACTCTAGACTACTCCAACTCAGGCTCACTCACTTCAAATGCCAGAAAAAGAAATGTCCGATTCTCTGGTTGGTCAGGGCTCTTTTAAGCAGAAATCGCACCAATGGGTTATCAAGATACTGCTCATACTTCAAAACCTGTGGGAGATGCACAAAACGAGAAAGGACGTGCTCTTCAATGAACGCTGTTTACTGAATGCTGTACAAGGTGGGTTTTAAGTCAGTAACTACAATCGGGTAGTTCAAGCCAGTCCTCGGGGACCCCAGCTGGTCTACGTCTCTGACCCGGATCCCAACACACCTTGGCCAGGTCGTGCTTACCTGGTTCAGGTGTAGGAGGAACTTGGACGGTATAGCTATGTGTCCCTGAGGACTGGATTGAGGTCTACTGATTAAAAGTGAAGGCATATAACGCAAAAAGAAGAAAATGGAAAGAAGACAGTCTTACCTGGACCAACTGAATAAGGTACTGGGAGAGTTTGTCATCAGTCAGATATTTCTCAAGGCACCGTACTGCGAAGTCACGGATCATCGGATCTGGGTAGTTGCAGTCCAGAAGCTCCATGGCTTGCTCCGGTTTGATTGCGGGCCAGTCTTTAAGCAGGCAATACATCTGGGTGGGAGAGAGAAGCACGATTTAACGTTCCTGAGCAGAACCATCGGTTTAGTTACACCAGTCGCTACTCGGCTGTACAAACCAACGCTTGCTTCGATACGGTTAAAAGAAAAAATCAATCAGTCCAAGAAATCTACAGTGTAACGTGTAAACATATAAGACACCAGCACTACTGATGTACCTTCAAACCAAGTTTCTACAAAAATATCAACATGTACTGGATAAATGCCACACTCATGATATTTTCAGAACTCTAGCATTACGAAAATCTATAACGTTCAGTACACCTTTATAGGGGTGAACAGTATCCATTGCAGAAAGTGAAAAACTTTTACTTTTTTTGTGTCCTAATACGTAGAACTTTCCCTCAGAAACACATGCACAATAACGTGGACAGAATGTTACTGGCGGATGAACTTTGTCTGCAGCAGAATGTGTGCTAACGTGAGGCGGCGTGTTATAAGGTTAGCCTGATACTTCTGAAACTCCACACAGAATGTGGGGCTCTTATGCAGAAACTGGGTGGCCGGAATTTCTTAGTAACCTGTGCAACTTCATCTCTGGAGTTCCATTTCACCGCAAGCAGAATTTTAGGCAGGATCTCAGGTATGTTTACACAGTACTGCCTGAAAGACAGAAAACAAAGAGTTTGATGCGATATAGGCTGATGCGGACCAGGGACGCAGCAGGGCGGGCCAGAGTACCTGTGCCTCCACAGGAAGTCCTTCTCTTGCTCAGTGATCTCAGAAAGCGGGTCTCTGTTCGCCAGCTGCCGCAGTTGCTCAATATCAGCTTCCGTTATGATGTGGTCTCGCGCCAGTCTGCTGCTCTGTGGTAAAAAAAAAAAGAAAGAAAAAAGTTCGGTTTGGATCCAACGGCTCACGCAGTTTATGATGGGGTCCATCCTGGTTATCCTTCCTCCCTCTTCTTTTGCCTATTGCAAGCCCTCATAATGCCTTCAGATGAAAATAAGAACCAGTGACCCCCAATATAGCTTTTCAGAAAAAGGTACTCTTTCCACAACCTGACGAAAGTTCCTACAAAACCCATGAACACCCTTTAGGGCCATAAAGGCTGGTGAGGCGTGCAGGGTCACACACAGAACTGGGAAACGTAGTGCTAGAATTAAATAGGCAGGATGCTTGTCTGGAAGCTCACCGGACCAGACTGGCAATAACTGTAACCCATCTCTCTGGATATCATCCAATTAGCATGATCCTCTACTGTTGCCATGTCAGGGAACTTCACAGGACTGCTGAAGTAGTCAAACTCCAGCTCAAGACATGGGGTTTCCTAAAGGGCGCAGATAAAACGCACTACGGTAGAACACTAGAGAAACAAAACCACACAGCTTTTTCAAAAGGGAGATAGAATTAGATAGAGCATTTTTTAAATCCAACCAAGCACAACAAACAGGTAAAAATGCTCAACAAGTATGTGCTGCATTTAAAGCTTCCCAGACCGCTCATGTCACTGAGCCGTGTGGTGGCGAACGCGGCCCCCTGCAGCTCGTACCTTGTTGGGATTGGAGCCGGTGACTCCGATGGGGTTGAGAAGATCCTCCAGACCGTGTGGCACCGGCCACAGGTTCAGCGCCATCTTCCCCGAGACCAGCGTGTGCGTGTAGTCAAAGAGGTTCACATTTCCCCAAGCCAGCGGACAGTGTTCCTGAGAGAGACGGCAAACACCACACGCCCCAGAGATCATTTCACATGCGCTACGGGCTCGGCGTACGAGTCAGGCTGTTAAGCAGAGGGATCAATAGATAATTAGCCGGATGTCCTCGTGATGGTTCTCCCGTTCTCCCGATCGTGATCGGGGTTATACCGGCTCACCAGAGGTTCGGTTACCCCTGGCTGGGGAAGTTTCAGGGCTCTAAATTTAAAAAAGGGTGCAAACATGGAGCGAGTAGGAACCTCTTTCGCCCCCTTCCGGCCCTTCACAGAGCAAATGGACAAGCAGAGACGGGCAGCCCGGGGCACATCCGGAATGTACATGTCATAGGTGAGCCACTCGTTCCACCTGGAGAGAGAAGGGGGGGGTGTCAGACCTCACACGGCATTGCAGCAAAACACACCTAGCCCCTCCCTCCCGCTGGCGTATGAGGCTGCGCACGTTGATACCTGGGGTTTGAACAAGGCACACGCTGCGTGTTCACGTTGTCGCACAACTGCTCTCCTCCGTGGTAGATCCCCGTGCGCACGTAAATCTGAAACACGGTACACAGAGGCGTAAGCAAAGAGCTAGGAACAAGGTTCGTTTGAGGTCCTGTGTCATTTAATAAAGTCACCCAAAAAATCTACTTCAGCAATCCTAGTGCACATAAAGCCTGACACATCAGAGGGCCTTACTCAGTAAGCACCTTATCAATGTCCCGGATGTTGACGTTGACGTATGTGGCGCAGAGGACCCGTATCCTCAGGGTGCTGTTGATGGCCCACAGGGACTTGCTGGAGGCCTCGCCGTTCATGTAGGGAGTGGCGGTAGAGATGCGGCGGGAGTATGAGGGCATGGTGAAGGTGTCGGCTGGGAGCTGGGAGTACAGGCTGTCCTTGGACATCAACATCAGGTTCGGCATGCGGCCCAGCATAATGCAGCTCCTGACGTACTGGGGGCGGAGACAGGGGGCGGGGTCTGTCAGGATACGCTTACAGGCGCAGACCTACATCGTGATTATAGAGGCACGATCTGGTGGGCAGAACCGTTCCGAAGCCAGCAGGCTATTTCGAGTTGTCCAGGCACCACTTTTGACGGCACGGCATGGCGAGTCCGGGCGATGGACGTGCCAGCTACTTGTTTGCATTCCACCTCCGAGTCAAATTTAAGAGTGCGAGAGGGAGGAAAACAAGGATTGCGGCATGCATCCCCGGAAGCGTCCCCGTGTCTCTCAGGACCCCGGCCGAGGACTACCGGGGCGTTTGAGAGACGGGGGACACCTGCCTGAGCCTGCTGGCGGGGCGTACCTTGTACTGGCTGATTGGGTGCTTCTCCAGCAGGTACTCGTCGCAGCCGCACACCTTGAGGATGTACTTGCCCTGGTACTCCTGCACGCACATTTTCAGCTGCTCGGCCGAGAGCAGCATGCTGCGCGTCTTCTTCCTGATGGCCTCAGCGATCACCTGCTCAGGCACGCAGTCGTGGTTGATCTTCAGCGTGTACTTCTGCTTGTCGTTGTTGGGCGAGACGATCACCCAGATGACCACGATGATCTGACCTGCGAGCAGATAGCTTGGCTTGAGCACAGAATTTGGGCTGCTGCTGCTGTTGTTGTGAGTGAACTGAATGCATGGAGCTTGCTGTGCATGCTTGTATGCTTGGGCTTCAGTGACGGAGCCCAACTGAAAACTGAAACTGAAAAACAACTCTCATGCTCCATGGCTCTGAAAAAAAAAAACCTTACTACAAATGAGTACTACAATAAATAAATAAACAAACAAAAACAAAACAAAACAAAACATAGGAGCTCAAATTAACCATAAACATTTTTGAAATGACTAGATTATGGAAAAAAACAAACAAACAATCCCAATCACGTAAGACCAAGGGACGGTCGTGGAGAGGAAGGGCCATTTTACCTTTATCTAATTTGCCAAAGATGTGTTTCGGAAGCTCGGGGGATGACTCCACGTTGGGAGGGTAGACGTACAGCGCCCGACTGTGGGACCCGTTGGTGTCCCGTAGTTCCACTGCATCTTTGCAGACGTTCAGTATATTTCGTCGGAAGTCCTGAACTTCGGAATCCTTCACTAGGTCAAACTCACACACGGGCATGCCGATTGCAAAACCTGAAACACACGCACACACACACAGGGCCACTGCTAACCAGACCAACATGGCCGAGGAAAGAGCTAGATGGACGAGACAGTCAGCAAACACCTTCCTCGTCCTCATTATAAAACACATGTATACAATGAGACGGCGGGATTATGTACAAAAGAGCGTATGAGTATCAACACACATAAATGTAAACAACCGGATACTTAGGCTGACATTTAGCTGTTTACCTAGTTTGTTGTTGTAGCGGGAGCTGGAGTGCATCACTACAATAATACCTGACGCTTACAGGCTACAACGTATACGTAGAGAGAAAAGACTACCAGGGATCTCCGATCCACTTTCCCTGCGGGAGAAACTGAGCTCAGTGCAGTGGGGAAGGTGAATTCTTAACTCTAACACAAGGAAATGCCCCATTCTCTGCATCCCAAACTCATTTACGATTTTAAAAAATAATAATCTCCCCATATTACTGGCATTCCTACCGATTTCCCGGTTGAGAATTTTCTCTTCCCTGTTGCCCACAGGTTCGATGACCTTTAGGAAAGGCTGGAAGAGCCGGAGGTCACAGAGTCTCCTGGTCTCGTCGTAAAACTCCTCCCGCTCTGCTTCCTGGGTCACGCTGACAAAGATGTAGGAGGTCTCCTCCTGCAGCAGGTGGTGCAGGGGGTACTTCCTGGCCTCCTTGAAGAGTTCGTGCTTGATGGTGATTAGCGTGGCCTCACGCAGGCACTCCAGGGTCAGGATCATGCCGTTAGGCAGTAAACAGTCCACCAGAATCCTCGGGGGCATCAAATGGATGCCCCATAGTTCTCCAGAAGAAGGCCTTGGAGGCATTCTCGTTAGTCCTACCAATCTTCCAATGCCGAGAAAACAAACCAACCTTTATGTCTCCTAAGTAGAGAGGGGAAAAAGCAAAATGAGCTTTTCAATTTTGACAGGATTTCGCAGGTTGTTTCATTCATTTAGATGTTCATTTAGGAACAGAAAGTGTATAAGTTTAAAAAAAAAAAAGAAATTAAAAAAAATCTTTGCTGACTTACAGAAAAGATGTCAAAGAACATTCTCTCAAATAAAAAAACAAAGCCAACGGCTAGAAACAAACAAAAACTGAAACAAAAGATGTAGCAAGCATGACTACTACAGTGAAACGTACCATCCAAAGCAAACTAAACATCCGGTTAAGTCTCTGTAAACGCCACAACAATTGCTATAGATTTATTTAGGTTAATCATGTCCCAAACACAGATATGTCAAATATTATGGCAATGCTGTTAATAACTAATTTTTTTATTTGTTTTTTATGATATTCTATTTCATGGTTAGATATTTAATTTGGGGGAAAAAAATGCACAAGGGGCTGAGAAATTGTGAGAACCCATTTCACCGTTTACTACAGAGACGGGGTGGAAACAGCACTAAATAACGCACGGCTAGCTGGGGCCCCATCCAGACTACTGACTGAGACATCAAACTAATGACGTGCCCGTCACCGCTACCGCGGACATCTCACTGAGTGCAGGCTCGGTGACAAAAACAACGTGTCATCCCGGCGCTTACAGGAAGAAAAGGTTCTACCCGATATCTGAGTCACTCAGCAATGAAAAGAATGAATTCCTCAGTGAGAGGCAACTTATTTCCCTTCCACATGGAGCCAGAAGCATTTGGCACATCTCGTTGAAGTGGATGACTTGTTTTTTCCTTCTCTCTGTGCTGTCATCAGCCAACAAGTCTGACGGTTACAAGTGCACCTCCGGGAGATTTAAGCCACCATGGACAAGTCAAGCCACATAATGAATGAGAGAATGCAGCAGCCTATATCTTTTACATCGTTTCTTACTGAGACATTCTTTATCTTGTAGGGCTCTCTCTTGTGGACAAGTTCAACTCATAACTCATTACATTACTCCTGAACCCAATTTCAGTTACTTGGAAACTCGGAAGTGAAGCCAGAGTGCTCCGAGGTCTGCCGTCCAAAGACGATGGAGACACTCAAAGTGTGTAACAACAGAATGGGAATTACAGAATCTTTATGCAGCTCTGACCTTAAAATGACTTTAGCGGGACCCGCAAACCTCTGGCCTCATACTGGAAGCCATCCCTTGCTCTAACAGTTTGCCTCTGCTTTGCCTGTGGAGTACCCCATCACTCCTGCAAAAAGGAACAAAGATACCTTATTACAAAGAAACAAGCAGGCATATTATAAATGGCTAGCTATATAAAAAGCTGGAGTCCAGGCTCAGTGGACAGTTCGTTTCTCTGAACTCTGAAAAACCAGCCCCGGCGCCTCAAACAGCTAGATAGCCGTCTGACAATGATAATAACTATAATAGATATACGGCAGTGTGGCCCCTACCAAAATATAAATGACACCCCAATGCGACAAACATTACCGGTGGACAGCCTGCTCAGTTTGGAAAAGGGCAGATTTATGCATTCATATTCCTTCAAGACAGCACAACAGCGTTACACGGGTCAGACAGCCCATGTATATCGGGGAGAGGGGCTCCGAGGGTGGCCTTCCCAACCCAGTGCCTCGGCTAGCACACCTCCGATCACACCCCCGTGTTGTGGAGCACAGAGCCGTCTCTATGCAGAGGTGGTCGGGGCACAGCCTGCACCAGGCTCCGCTATTAGAAATGTCGAGTTCACGGAGCTAAACACACGAACGCCGCATCTGGAAGCGCAGCGGCCGCACATATTAGCCAGATAACGTTAGCCAGCTGGCCAACACGGGAGTGTCCTAAATACGAGAATAAAATCAGAAATAAACCTAAGTCCATTTCAATTTGTGGTGAATCTTAGAGTTAAATTAACAAGATAAGCGCTGGGACAGCGCGTAGGATACCTGCCTCAATCTGAACCACATTTACTGTTCGCTCGAAGCTCCGGCCGTGATCTCCACACAGGCTAGCCGGTTAGCGTTAGCCTGTTAGCCAGCTAGCCTGTTAGTCTTTAGCCAACCAGCCTGTTAGCCGTTAGCCAGCCAGCCTGCTAGCCGTTAGCCAGCCAGCCTGCTAGCCGTTAGCCAGCCAGCCTGCTAGCCGTTAGCCAGCCAGCCAGCCTGTTAGGCGCTAGCCAGCCAGCCTGTTAGCCCTTAGCCAGCTAGCCTGTTAGCCCTTAGCCAGCCCGCTAACGTTATCTGATTAACTTTGTAAACAGTCTCCAGATCGGTAAACGTATCGATCCTCCGCTGAAGCCGTCATTTAATCAACAAAACGGCTCGTAAGAACATAAACAATTAGCTACTGAGTCAAACGAGCTCGTATTTCCAGAGCTAACTTACCGTCTTCTGGTAATTTTTCGGAGTAATCCGTTATCGGTATGCTCTCCTTCAACCCAACAGGCTACTACAGCGCGCTGGCGGCGCTCGGGCCTACCCACACCGGCCTGGTCCTGTCCTCCCCGCCCCGGCTCGGTGCTGTCCTACCCGTCCCGGCTCGGTCTTGTCCTACCCGTCCCGGCTCGGCCCTGTCCTACCCGCCCCGGCTCGGTCCTATCCGGCCCGGCAGGCGCAGTCTCTCCATAGCAACGGTGGACATGTCTCCGTGTTTGCGTTCTTCAAACAGACGAACCCTCTCATTACCGCGAGCGGGTAACGTGCCCCGCCTGACCCAGACACGCGTTAGCGATGGCTGTCATTATCCCGCGCAGAAACGACTCCACACAAACAAGCGCGGAGCAGCGGCGAGCAAACCCCGGCCACCACCCCGAGCACTGCACCGGGTACAGGCGTCACGGGCTCGACCCATGCAAAACACCCTCTCGCGCGAGGCTTACCGAGAAAACGTGCAATTCCACGAAAAACTTCAGTGAGCGCTTCCGATGTCACCGACTGGCTCACGGCACATCGCAAGATAATGAAAGCCGAATAAATATACATATGTATATGTATAACTACTCAGATTAAAATGATCCTTTCCTTACATTAGCAGTTCACTTAGTCGCAGGAACCCCACACATGCTGAGATGCAGTGATGACCGCCGGGTCCGGTGGCCGGGTTATGCTCTTCTGCATGTCTGATACCTCCATGCATGTTTATTACACTAACCTGGTAGGTGTGGGTGTGTGTGTGTGTGCGTGTGCGTGTGCGCTGGCGTGGCCAGGCGTGTGTTTGTGTTCCTCATCGGGAAAACAAACACACACACACACACACACACACACACACACACACACACACACACACACACTCTTAATGTAGTTAATGCAGATGCTTGATCTATCCCCCACCCCCACCCCGACACCAGTGCAAATCCGATGTTTATGGATAGATTGCTGTAATTTAAAGTTTCATCCTTATCTATTTATTTATTTATTTATTTATTTATTTATTTATTTATTTATTTGTCTATTTATTTATTTATTTATTTATTTAACTGTCTATCTGTTTATTTATTTTTATTTGAGACGTGGTTTCGTCTACATTATTGCTCTCTGATATTAATACCTTATTACACTCAAGCGCGTTCAGAATTGTCAATCACATTTTTGAATTATTTTCTTTATAGGAAATGGACTGTACCAAACCAAACAAGGGACGTTGCCATTCAGCGCTGCAGTGTCTTTCAGACGTAACGTCGTTTTGCCGCGTATTTTAAAGCAGTTTTTAGCATTTGTATTACAAAAATATAAATATATAGTATAATCTCAAGCATTGCGTGTTTCATTGGTGTTTCAATCAAAGTCTCCGTTTTTCTACACCCCCCTTTTTTTGGAACCTCAAATCATGCGGTTCGCGTCTGGCTGGAAGAAGTTGGGTAGCGAGCGCTGAAGGATGCGGGGAAGATGGCGATGAATGTTAGGAACAGAGATGCAGCTTATCAGACCGCAGACTTCTGCAGCACGTACAGCCTGCAGCCTGTAACGTACGGAAACAGCAGCCATTACCTCCCTCGGATACCAGGTAGGATGTGTCATTTCGTCCGGACGCTGCGGGTGATGCGCTGCGCTCAGACCGATGCTGCGCATCATTACACGATGCAGAATTGATCAGAACATACGTTTGCCTCCAGCACGCCATCACGTCTGCATCTGTGTCGGGTGTGTTGCTGAAATCCGGACCGGGTGCTGTGAGAGTGATTTGTGAGTGTGGAAGATGTCATCGGACTGGGCAGGTGCGCCTTCCCAGTCCTTGAGACCCAGCGTCAGCCTCTTCCGCACGAGATTGCTCTGGTTTGCACAGGTTTGCACAGATGGGTTTTTTCAACAGCTCGACTCTAGTTAAATGGATGCGCATTCATGCCTAACTTAAGCGATTTCAAGGTTTCGTGACTATTTAAATTTGATTATAAGCTGTCTCAAGTGTATCAGCAGGTCTGTCGATTAGAACCATATTAAGCCCAAATGCCAATACTCCACACATACGACCGGATTTTCTCTGTGATTCCACACATGAAATTCAATTTCTGTAGTCGACACACCAGCAGGAAGGATTAAATGTTGACGGAAAAATGATATATTTATTCAAACAATAGAAACCGAAATGCCACTAAGGGTCTAAGGGTCATGACCCCCCCTCCCCCAGGTATGAACATCTAATTGGTCTTATACATTTATAACTATAATTGTTAAAAAGGAGACTTTCATGAGGATAATTTAATTCCACAAAAGTTTACATTAATAGGCTGTTTATTACAGAAATTATTACTTCCCAGTTACCATGAAATAAAACATCTCATTTAATGCTGCGGCTCTAATTTAGATATCAGTCTTCATTTGGCCACAGGCTGTTATACACAAAGCACTACCACTGTCAGATGTGTGACATGCCTCATTTGTGTGCCCGTGTAAAACCTAGTTTTGATGTTCAGTCACCACAGTCATAGCAATGTCATTAAAACCCTCAAAGGACAGAAAATGGTTCGAAATATTTATGTATGATACCAATAGTTACCTAAAGGTGAACTAAAAACAATATCCAGCTAGTGTTTAGCACTGCCGAGTCATGTGAGACACGCTTTTGCGTCAGGCAGTTTCCTACCTTTACCTTCTCGTGTACCCGGTGCTGCCTGCATTATACATGCCTACACAGAAAAATCACCAGTGTTGAATTAACGCCTACAATGGTCATTAAAGTCCACTTAACAGTCATTTCAGCCTCGCTATATAAGGGAGCGCTTTTTCACTCAACAGAAGATCTCCCTCCTACAGGGAATAAAACTGCAGCTGTGCCTGTCGTCTGTATGTAGAGTTTTGTTTCGTTTTTTAAAAAGAAGGAATTAAAAAACCTAGATGGGAGAGCATGGTTGAGGCTCTGACCTTCAGCGGGAACTATGTAGGTCCTCCTCGGGCCTATTTCTGGACATGTATTCTCTGATGACCAAGAGATATCAGGTTTGTCTGCTGGCACCAGACAGAGACAGAGGCAGGAGTGGACACAGGTATGACACATTCTGTTCATATTAGTATAAACATAATGGTGTTCTGATCTCTTTGTTGGCCAGAATCTTACAAAGATCTTGAAATGAATCCTCTTGGCCTAAGTCACGGTTCACCTTCCTTCAATCCTGTCAGGATTTTTTTTTTACTCTCTTCTAACGTCAAGCTCTTTCGGCACTGCGATGTGTTCTGTCTGTTTGTCCTGGAAACAAAACCGCCCTTAATGCTCTCACGCTATCTCACGCACCCTTTGCCTATAATAATACAAGTCAGAGCTTCACCAGAGCTAATCCAGTGGAAACATGGGACAGGGGTGTAACCACTGACCTGTCAAACCTCCTCAACAGCAAGAAGAACTGTTTTCTGCACTTGACTGCGTGTGCTATTCGTATGGTGTTTTAATTTTGATTATTTTGGCTTGAGGATCTGCGAGTGAAGTCACGGTACCGCCGGCACAAGATGTTGAAGTCGTGTGAAAGTCGCTGCCTTGTTTCCCTATAATTGCTTTTCCCGCTCGTGAACCCTAACTCTAAGTTCCCTCTGGGGATTAATAAAGTGTTATTTTAACTCTTGCGACACATGGCTCCACTTGCAGGCCCAGAGTCCTCACCGAAGCCGCCTGTGAACCTCCTGTGTCAGCAACAGCCTCAGGCCTTCCAGAATTTGACCCTCCCTGAGCCTCTAGGCCTGCCCCCAACAGTCATGTCCCCAGACCCGCTCTCATTCCCACTTTGCGGGCCTCTGTCTGCCAAGCCGTTGCCACATCACCTGCAGCTGGTTCCGAGCGCCCCCATCACGGTGCCCCTGGCGCCCAGCCCCAAGGCCCCCGAGGAGGAATGCCCGATGCCAGGCGCTGAGCAGGACCCTGCGCTGGAGGAACTCTGTAAGCCGCTGTACTGCAAGCTGTGTAACGTCACGCTCAACTCAGCCCAGCAAGCGCAGGCTCACTATCAGGTGAGTACTTCTGTACGCCTTCCAAACCGAACCCACACAAAAGGGTGAAACGGCTTGAGCTTAGTTTTAATGAAGAAGCATTTAGCCTCGCGCTATGTTTTTCCTCATGAGGTTTGTAGCATTGTCTTTTCCTGTCGGTTGTGAGATCAGTCGCCATAACAATGCTACAGGTGTTGCTCAGCTTTTTGGTTGTGTGCCTTACAGGAAAAACATTGGTTGCATTTGTTGGGTTCCAGGGCAAAAACCACAGCAAGAAACTGAGAAATTTTCACGCCGGCAGTCAGCAGCTGCCCCCCATCCGCATCCCAGAGGAAGTGGAGCAGTCCCGCTCCTCTCCGCCCTCCGAAAACGTCGGTGCAGGGAGCAAACAGGTACAACTCCACTCATCTCTGTGTCTATTAAGCTGCCTCGTCAAAGGGACCAGTACAGCAGAATAAATAGGTATTGCGGTGTCACACTGAAAGCCTCTGCACGATCTTAATCAGAAGCTCACCGCTCCCACCACGTCCCGCCCTCAGCTTCCCGTCAAGGGCCCCGGCAGGGTGATCCTGGCCACGGAGAACGACTACTGCAAGCTGTGCGACGCCTCCTTCAGCTCGCCAGCTGTGGCCCACGCCCACTACCAGGGCAAGAACCACGCCAAGAAGCTCCGTCTGGCCGAGGCTCAGCAAAGCGCCAGCTCGTCGTGAGTCTCCGTCCACCACACGGCCTCCGCACACTGTCTCGTCTCGCAGGCGTGAGGCTGGATTTGTTGTTGCTGTCGTGATTTGCAGGAGCTGGATTCCAGTGACGTCCAGAAGGGTGTTTATAATCCAAGTTCACCTCAGCACGGCACACGACGATAGCTGGCGGGTAGTTTTGTATCGAGGAAGGACTTTTTCCATTAGGATTTATCTTCTGTTTGCCTTCGTGCTGATAACAGAAAATGGAGACTGGATACAGTGTCCTGCTCCACAGTTGAATATCGGATCTATTCAAAAGCAGCAAGCCTGGACTAGAACGGTTATCATTGTGCTAGAACACGAAATAAAGTGGTGTGGTTTAAACAACGCATAACGATGTCAGTTTGATGTCAGTGTCAGTTTACGATCATGACCAAAGCGGTTGCCTTGTGAGTCTTTTCACGTAATGTTAATAAGCGAGTTTACTTCACTGAAGCCCTTTATGTTTTGTTTAGTGTCAAAAAATGAACAAAAAAGTTCAAATCCTCACTGAGTGTGGTGTTTTAGCAGAGATACAGCAGACCTTATGCAGAGACGTTCCCGGAAAGAGGGGCTAGAGTCCAGGTTCACCAAGAGCCGACGGACCCACCTCCACCCTGCTACAGCAGGTACACAACACACCTCCACCCTGCCACAGCAGGAACTACAGCTACACAGCACACCTCCACCCTGCTACTGCAGGTACACAACACACCTCCACCCTGCCACAGCAGGAACTACAGCTACACAGCACACCTCCACCCTGCTACAGCAGGTACACAACACACCTCCACCCTGCTACGGCAGGTACACAGCTGCACAGCACACCTCCACCCTGCTACAGCAGGTACACAACACACCTCCACCCTGCCACAGCAGGAACTACAGCTACACAGCACACCTCCACCCTGCTACTGCAGGTACACAGCTACACAGCACACCTCCACCCTGCTACAGCAGGTACACAACACACCTCCACCAAGACATGTCTGACTTATTTTGATCACGTTTCATTTTCTTCAAGCACTATGGAGGAACAGCTATGGTTGACTTTTGGTGGAGGAACAGCTATGGTTGACTTTAGGTGGAGGAACAGCTGTGACCTCTTATGTGAAGTGTGGTGTGGCCCACAGGGGGTTGGGCTCTAGCGTTTGTACCCGTGCTAGTCTCTCTAAGGATGGGCCCGTGCTAGTCTCTCCAAGGGTGGGCTCGTGCTAGTCTCTCTAAGGGTGGGACTGAGCTAGTCTCTCCAAGGGTGGGCCTGTGCTAGTCTCTCTAAGGGTGGGACTGTGCTAGTTTCTCTAAGGGTGGGACTGTGCTAGTCTCTCTAAGGGTGGGCCTGTGCTAGTCTCTCTAAGGGTGAGACTGGCATCAGGCCTTTGGTGTTTGCAAGCTGATACTTCAGCTCACGTCAGCTGGTGCTTTGAACGTCACTTACATGGCTGTAGGTCTCAGGGTCCCCCACATAGCCCCACTGACCCTCTCCCCTACACACACACACACACACACACACACACACACGCACGCACACACACACACATGCACACACGTACACACAGAGCACTGCCCCCACTTTAGGTTTAATCATATTTTACAAAACACCAGTCCAGAAATAGTGAGACATAAATTCCATCCTAAAATAAAATGAGGATTAGTCTCTCACTCCAGCTGACAGTAATTCTTTCCGGCAGCAGGGTTAAGACGTTACCACATCTAGTTAGGCTCAGACTGAAGACTGAGTTAACAGTGAGACGCCATGCAAAGACGGAGCAATGACTCACGCTGAGGTCTCCGTCTATCTCTGTCCATACATTTAAGACATTATTTATGTAAGAATTCTTCTCTCTCCATATATACACATACAAATGTGTGTTTGTGTGTGTGTGAGAAGCACTTTGCTTGCACAGCTGATGAAGGACCTCTGTCTGCAACGTTCTGTTTCTCTCTGTGTACGTCTCTACATCTCTTACTACATACAGTACACTGCAGTTACACACCTGGAATCTTCTTCCACTCACACACACACACACACACACACACACACACACACACACACACACACACACACACACACATAGAGAGAGCGCGAGAGACATAAGAGTTCTTAGTGTGTTGTTTAGTGTACTGTTTTCTGATCTTGCTGTTTGGGGCATGTCCATCAGGGCCCTACTTCAGTTCTCGCCCAAGACTGCGCATCCCCCGGGATCTGGCCATGTGTGTGACACCCAGTGGCCAGTTCTACTGCTCCATGTGCAACTCGGGGGCGTGCGAGGAGGCCGACTTCCGTCTGCACCTGGAAAGCAAGCAGCACAAGAGCAAAGTGTCGGAGCAGCGGTACCGCAGTGAGATGGAGAACCTGGGATACACCTAGGACAGCTCCTAAGAACTCTCCACATGCCCGACCCCTGACTTCATCACAGGCCCTGTTTGCACAGAACGTTTTAATGTTGCTAGGTGGAAGAAGGAGAATGAGAGCTACCTCTTGGAGAATTACAGGTGATTTTTTTTTTTAAAGTTGGGTTGTGCATCTTGTTGTGTCTGTTTGAGAGTGAAGTTCAAAGAAGCTTCCTGTTTTGTGTAAGATCCTGTCCCCTCGGTGGAATGGTTTCCAGTCCCACACTGGGTTAAAAAGCAGCTTCGCAGACCCCATAATTACATATGGATCAGTTTGCCTTATAATGACTGATACTAGTATTAAGGTCCTAATCCCAGATTATGATAATATCGGGAGACGTGAGAACTTTCTATGATCCAGGTAGGCCGACGCAAGTTCTGGTTACATTTTTTCACTTCCACTACATATTATTATAATATTATATTACAAATTATGATGTTTATTTGGAAATTATATATATATATATATATATATATATATATATATATATATATATATATATATATATATATATATATATATATATATATGCTTTGCTGTGTTCTTGTGATATTATGAATTACTAAACTACTTCAGATCCATCCTTTATTTCTTAAAAAAAAAAAACTGCAGATGAATAATTGTGCAGTTATTGCCTCAAAAACAGAAGGAAGGGGCAACATCTGAGGCAGAGATCTGTTCCATAGCCAGCTGTGGGTTGACTGCGTTACTTCAGGAGTAAAGATCTGAGTACGGAGACCCAGAATGAGTAGAATGATGAGTAGAATAGCAGCTGGGCTGCTGTGAGCAGGTTAATGTAGGTAGAGCAGGGCCTGTAGAAGGTACTGTGACTGCGATGACAATAAATTTCCTTGCTGGTTTTGCACAGCCATATCGTAGATGAAGCCCATGCACGCACGCCTGCAGAGACTGCTGCATTGGGCTCGGACCGGGCTTTAGCTAGCATTAGTATCGCGAAAAGGTTCGTCGCCCTCCATGTGGACACGGTGACGTGGGTGAGTCCCTCTGCGTAGCCCTACCTCAAATGAGAATCAGTTCAATGAGCATTCTCATCTTATTTAGAGGGGAGCGAATACGACGTCCACCGCAACGTTTATTGTCTCACGCTGACTTAGATATAAACACGCTTTGTGCGTTTTTAAGCAATCGCAAATGAGGAGGCTTGAAGCCGTGAGACGTGTCCGTTTTCTGCCAATATACATGCAGGAAGAACGTTTGTGAAAAGAGAACGTTTTAACTTCAATGTCACTATATTTTGTAGCCGTTATATGAACCTGTTTACATTTACAGATTAATGCATTTTTAAGGGCATTTGCAATGTGTCAGACTGTAAGGACGCCGCTTTCTTGAAACTGTTCTAGCCATTTCAGTTGATGTCTGCCTCTGGATTCATTCCGCTTTTCTTTCAGTAATCTCTTAATTATTGCACACACTTTGTTTTGCATAGCAGTAAACATGTATAAATACTTGGAAACACGAGCATGATACTATAGATAATGTTAAGGATGTCCGTGTGTTGTTCTACTCGAATATTTCCGGTGAGAACATTGCCCCATACACACATTGTGACCTTCAAAGATGGCCATAGCCTGTTGCTTTCTCTGCATCGGTCTATTTTGGCCAAAAGCTCCTCTTTAACGTTCCCCTTCTGTGGGCGCCCTGGGGACTTGAGCATTCAGAATACTTCGGCTGTTTTCCTGAAGACGGCTCAGCCAGTGCCTCTGAGTGTACGCGCCTTTCTGGTGGAAAAGATCTGTTTCGAGTCTTGCCATAGAGCAACGGGTGCACCAGTACCGACACAGCGCATGCTGTTTCACTCCCATAAGGGTTCATCCTGCTCCTCGCGCTTGGTGATTCCACGGTTCTGCCGTGGACCCCTGCAGTCTGGCTGCATGTTCTTCGTTAGGTCATGGACTCTAAAATCAGGCACGGACAGGAACGTCAGCGTTGCCTTAGTGACCATTTTCGGTTAGTTGGCTGAGTCTCCCGTGCTCACTAAGCGACCTTTCACACGTGCGCAGCTTCCGAAGTGCGAGACTCAGGGCGAATGCACGTCGAGCGGAAGTCTCCAGTCTCCGCGAGTCGTCGCCCGACGCATCTGGTCGCGGCGCGGGCAGGAAGCGGCGACCCCGCGCCCCCGCGCCCCGAGGGCGCGCTCCCGAGAGCGCGCTCTGGCTCTGCACAGCCTAAGCGAACGCGCTTCTTCCTGCCAAAACAAATAGCCACTTCCACGGAGGCCCGGTCCGGTGTTTACTCTGAGGCCTTCCTGTTATGTAAAGTCGTGCGAAGACACTGTTTTCTGAAGGGGTTTCGAGTTTATTTTATTTTGAGACGAGTCAAAATAAGATCTAACTGTAGTGCCTTCTGAAACCGCGCCTTCATTTCGAGGAAGCCTTGTTCAATGAAGGCTGAAATGTTCATAGTGCAATATGTGGCAGTGTCTGGTTCCTGTTTCCCCCCACCCATGATAACATGAAAAGTACGAAAATGTTACGAGTGTTTGAAGAAGGAATGATATAAATATAGTGGCGAGACTACTGGTACAATTATTTCGATCACAGTATTATATGTATAAACAAAACGTTTAATTAAAGGATAATTATGTTAATACTTTGTCGTTGTGGTTGTTCTTGTAAACATCGGTGTGACATGTAACACTGAATTTAAGCCTCGTTGCAAACACCCGAGCGCGTCCTTTTACGACTCCACGCCCCGACGCAGCACAGAACAGTTCACGAACCAAGCCTAGCGCGCGGGTGTCTCCGTTGAGCTCGTGCTGCTGTGAGTGTGTAAGGGGGTGTGCAGCCCCCACCCGTGGTGCGAAGCCCCCGTAGTGACCCCCCCCCCCCCCCCCCGTGGTGCGATCCCCCCGTAGTGAGACCCCACCCGTAGTGCGAAGCCCCCCGTGACTCTGCGCATCGCGCACCGGGCGAACCCTGCGTGCCCAGGACCTCCCCAGCGCCCTCGGAGATCCCGCGGAAAGTGTCAGCTCAACTTTTAAAGGTCTTTAAGCTGCTGATCTGAGACCAGCTCTTGGAACAGTGAAGTGTTTGGGCAGAAGAAGTTTGTCCCACGACATCTTCAGTGCCAGACGCTTTGGCGGAACACTAGAATTAGGTTCCCTTCCTATGTCAACACTTGTGGGTTGGATTTGGACCTCAGTCAGTATTCCTGACGGACACTTAATCGCCAGGAAATGTTCTCAATACACCAGACAATTTACCTCTTCAAATTTGCTGTGACAATTCAGCTCATTCGTACCAAATCATTATTTGAGAATGCATCGAGTGTTAAATGGACATTTTTTGTATGTTCTGTAAGTTCAGGGACATTAGTAACAACACAGTTACTATATATAGCGCCAAGTATGACACCTCTTCACTGCTAAGTGGTAAAGACGGAAGGCAGTGACCTGAGCTGTACTATCTGTCCTAGTCAGCGGATTTGAAATTCGCCATCTGCGTGTTTACTTGTGTGTGTTCGACTAATATTTCTATTCTTTTAACGTCTGTTACAGTTCGAATCTTGGAGAGGTTTATGCGAATCACCATTTTAGCATTCCAGCATAACTTGTGTAAAGAAGATTGCACAACAACACTGCGTTATGTTCACCAAAGAGAAACTCCTTTAGTTCATAATAAAACATGCAGTGTGCCACTGCCTGCGACCTTGGCTCATGACAATCAGGAGGCATACCCATGAAGGCCAGCAGAGGGCGACAGATCATCACATTAGCAGCCCACAGTGTCTCATACAGCCACGTGTGCTACATCACAAGGGTTATATATGATCCTCCATTTAATGAGAAATTCTATTTCACCAGGACACCCTCCTACATATTGTAATGCTGAGATTAAGGGGATCAAAGCCTCTTCTACCCCCGAGAGGCTTGGGAGTGAACGTGAGGATCAGCTAAACGGTCATTTAAATTCTGCTGCACAGAGTCACCGTACACAAGCCCTGGGGAGGTGTTAAGGAAAACGAGGAAAATTGTCTCAAAGGTCAAATGGATTGAGCGGTTTGAAGTAGGACAGTGTCATTTTATCAATAGTGTGTCTGCAGTGTGATTTCTGCCCTGTACCCTTAGATAGGAGTTTACACATTTACTGTCACTGTGAGTGTGTCCACTCACTGTGAGTTCCTGCTGAAAACCTATTTAAAACACTGAATCACTGGTGGCCAATGTGCTCACATGGCCGTCCTGACATTACATTACTGACATTACAGACTGACATTACATTACTGACATTATGGACTAACATTATGGACTGACATTACATTACAGACTGATATTAAATTACTGACATTATGGACTGACATTACATTACAGACTGATATTACATTACTGACATTATGGACTGACATTACATTACCGACATTACGGACTGACATTACATTGCCGATGTTACAAACTGACATTACATTGCCGATGTTACGGACTGATATTACATTACTGACATTACAGACTGACATTACATTACTGACATTATGGACTGACATTACGGACTGACATTACATTACTGACATTATGGACTGACATTACATTACCGATTTTATGGACTGACATTACATTACTGACATTATGGACTGACATTACATTACTGACATTATGGACTGTCATTACGGACTGACATTACATTACTGACTTTACATTACCGACATTACATTACTGACATTATGGACTGACATTACATTACTGATGTTACGGATCCCCGTTCATGCTAACACACTTTCATGGCCTTACCCATGAATGACAGCAGGTTCCCTTCCTGTAAGCCACAGGTCTGACCCCACTGTCGAGGGGTGAAAAATACATCACCACAGAACCAGCAGACCCTTTAAATCTGAGGACATGACCTGTAGAACAAGACATTCTTTGGTATCCTAGCATGCTGTTAATGGACTAGGTGTGCTAAGGGTGGGATACATCTCCCGCTGGTGTTTGTTTAGTGGTTTTATACAGCAGGGTAATGATTGACAGGAATATGTTATTCTACTGTTCATTACATACAACCAGAGAAGGAAATTTAGTCCAAAACTTCATCTTTACACCACCAACATCTACCATGACTTCATGAGTTAGGTGTAAACAAGAGAAGAAATTTTTTTTTCCTGTGAAGCTCTTTTGTGTTTAATTGGGTGAAAAGCTTGTCTCTGTGTCTCTTCTCTCTCCCCTGGTTCTGTATCCAGAGGCCCCGCCCCTCCCACACAGATGTCCTTGTTTAACAAGTGGTGCAGCTGCATGCCCGAGCGCAGGAAGCCGCGTGTTTGCGAGGAAGTGTCCGTCAGCCAGGGCGCTATGTTCCGTTGCCAAGGGAACAGCAGGGCGACCAGGGCTCTCTGCTCAGGGAGAAAGCACCCCGGCTGCCTGGGCAGGGGGGTGAGTTTAAACAGTCTCGCTGCATTAACTCAGACCTGCAGGGCCTGAATCCTGGGAACCCAACAAAACAACACGATGTGGTGTGGTACATTTGGTGCCATGAGGTCGCTGACGTTCTTTAAAGTTCCAGGTACACACGAGGGATTGTTTTCTTTTTTTGCGATCAGTATTGATAGTTTACAAGGAAGTGATCTTTCTACATGTAAATTCATTTCAATGAATAAATGAATTAATTGAATGAATTCAGTGCAACAACACTCATCTTTTTTTTCTGATGTTTCACAGCTCTGGGTACTGACTATAAAGGTCTGTGTCAGTAGGAAACCCGGTTTGCAGATCCAGGTTTGTGGGTTCAGTTGTGACGGAGTGCTGTCACCTGGATCTTTGGTACCTTTCAGAAACACCGGTACTTAAAGAAGCACTTACTGATGAAATGACCCAACATCTGACCCCTGTCACACTCTTTTGAGTGTGTATGTATCCATGACAGTATATTCTCTGTGCACTTTCACTGTGTGTTCTTCCTGTCTTTAGATAAACAGTTTTATACTCTAATCATTATAACAGTGATCGTCTCGAATGCAAAGTAAGAACAGAAATCGTGAAAGAAACAAACATACAAAACCAGTTTAAGAATTTTTTTTTGGTTTTTTTTCTGTCAACCCACAGCTGGTATGACAAAAAGATATTCTGAGAAACGCACCCCACAGACCTTCCCACAATTCAGTTATCATCCGTCGGAGAGCAGGATTTACAGTGTGTTATTCCAAATGGAAAGTGAGAGAGAGAGAAAGAGGAGGCGGGAGGGAGGGGGAGTATGGAGAACATTAGTCAGTCATCAGATGAGTCTCTTGTTCACTCCTCCAGGCACATGTTCACATCTCAATGTGTCTGTGTCTAAACAAGCTGCCCCATTTATTGCCTGTCAATAACCTTGGAAATTGCCCCATCAACTTAAAAAAAAAAACATGGCATCATCCAGCTGTGCCTTCTCTCTCTCTCTCTCTCTCTCTCTCTCTCTCTCTCTCTCTAATAATTATATCTATTAAACTGCCTCTCAGGCAGCAGAACAGAAGTAGCGGGAGAAGTCTTTGTAAGAGGAGTCATTTGAGAGGCTGGTGTGTGTGTGTGCGTGGGTGTGTGTGTGCGTGTGTGTGTGTGTGTGTGTGTGCGCTGTATGGAGCTGGTGTATGTGGGTGTGCTGTATGGAGCTGGTGTGTGTGGGTGTGCTGTATGGAGCTGGTGTGTGTGTGTGTGTTGTATTGTCCTGGTGTGTGTGTGTGTGTTGTATGTTTCTGGTGTGTGTTGTATGTTTTTGGTGTGTGTGTGTTGTATGTTTCTGGTGTGTGTGTGTTGTACAAAGCTGGTGTGTGTGTGTGTGTTGTATGGTGCTGGTGTGTGTGTGTGTGTGTGTGTGTGTGTGTGTGTGTGTGTGTGTGTGTGTGTGTGTGTGAAAGGTGCCCTTTTCAGTCATGTTTCAGGTATTCTAGGCAAATCCATTTCCCAATGACAGTCAAATCAACCAGCCCTCTGTAGCACCACTTAACATCACAACTGCACGCTGGTGAACTGCACGCGAGTCGTTAGCCATTAGCTGCCCGACCCACTGACGTCTACAATGTCACCAGTGAAATTACACACTAGAGTATGTTTGAATATAATAGTGAGACAGCGATTGACATGGTTTGAACTGTACCAAGTTCTAGACATAAGTTCTAATATTAATCAAGTATTAGACTGCCTGCTATCAGCCCAAGAAGGACACCACATCAGAATCCATTCACCTGAAGCACTGATAGCTAATGGTGAAGGTTTTGTCTTTGTTCTGACACTATAAAACTGAGTCTGGTGTGTGTAAGACAAGGAGCAGAGTTATAGAAAGCAGGCCACTGAACTTCCCTTGAGAGAGAGGTTTGCCGTGGATGGTACCTGTCTTCAGTAACGCGCGCTTCTATTACAGAAATACAATCTACTGCAATAAAGTTGAATTTTTGTCTTTTTTAAACAATCGGGTTCTGCAATAAATGTGGTGAACACGCTTCGTCTGTGTTATGTTTATTTATTTATATTTATTATATTCATCGTTTTCTTTCTGAGATCCTATAAAACCTATAAAAAGAAGAATTTGAAACAAAAAGTCATCAAGAATAAAGTGTAGAATCCATTACTCTGTACTAATTATGCAGGGGTACTTTAAGCTTTAGATTTCTAAACAAACAACAAACATTTGTCAACATGAGTGGAATTTTTCTTCTTTTGGAAATAAATGGCCATTGTAATCGCAAATCAAGCAGTGAGTGATATTGAATGGGGGAGTACGTCATCGATTATGTTCACATGGTGCACGGAAATGATCGCTCGGTTGCGCACATATGCAAGTTCAGTGAGGTCGTTGTGCTTTGGGTCACTTATCAACTCCATCGTCCATCATCCTTTTATGGGCACTGCAGTTATTCCTCCTCAGAGAGTTCTGAGCGCGTGCGCTCACGTTGCCTGGGGACTTCTCCAGAAGTGTAGGATGTGAAAACGTCGAGGTTGGCTCTTCTGGAGACCCGTCGCGGTGGCAGTTTCTTAGATAGGGCTGGGAAACAGAAGGATGCTCCGCAACATGGCGGCTTGGAAACTCACATTCCCAGGAGCTGGAGCAGATGTGTTCTTCTGCTGTGAGACTCCCAGTGTCTGCCGCTGAGGTGCCGGTGGGTCAGTCAGAGAAGGGGCCAGAGAAGGGGGTCACACCATCTGACACCAAAGCCTCATGCTTGCCACTACAGTGTGGAGTGATGGCTTAAATGAACAGGGGCTCAGAAGCGGAGCACACGAGGTGGCGCGGACTCGTGAGCTTGATGGTTCTTATGGAAGTGTAGGAAACAGGGTTGAGCAGAAGAGTCTTTCCACCTTTGACCTTTAGTGTTTCCATGGCTGCGTTCAGAGCCGGTCCAGAATTAGCCTGTTAAACTTCGTCCCGTCCACGGAGTGTAAGGTCCCTGCACGCGGAGGGAGACCAGTCCTGTGAAGGACACACGGACACACATCTCTCTGAAACACTCTTTCTACAAGGGTGTGTGTGTGTATGTGTGTGTGTGTGTGGGGGGGGGGGAGTGAATCGTGCCTGCTCACCTTTTGATACGGCTAATCTGCTCACAGAGAATGGAGAGGTACTGTGTGAGTTTCACCATGGCGACAATGAGCGTGCCCATCACGAGCGTGCACGTGGGCCAGAGCAATGAGGACAGGACAGCTCTGCGACCATAGAGACGTGTGAGCAGCGCGCTGTCCTGCTGTCCTGTGGGGTCACAGTAGCAGGGTACCTGACCGTATGCCTTCAGCCGCTCAGAGATGTCCGTCACCAGGGCGTGTGACACGGAGTACTCCTTGCGGCACTTGGGGATGTAGAAGCACTGTAGGGAAAGACAGTTACCTTTCCCATCAGGAATGTTCGGAATGCGTCGGCACTGCAGAGCCATGGTGTAGTGACAAGAACGAGACGTGACCTTTTGACCTCTCCATAAAACAGGGTGGAGACCAGAACAGCAGCCCAACACGTCAGTGAAACCGTAAATAGCTTGGTAATATTACTCTCTTTAAAGCCAAGCTTTCAAAATTGATCAGTTGATTTCAAGTTTTCAAGTTGCTTGGGAGAGACAATAAAATCTATGTGAGATGTTTTTCTGTTCCGACAAGTGCACTTCATGTTATTCAATTATCAAAAGTGAAGTTTAATATATAGTGGTTTCTCTGATAGTTCAAACTGGAAATTGATACACTCACCTAAGAAACTAATGTAGTGGATTCATATTAGCAAGTTGCACTTTTAATTGTGGTAATTGTAATAGCGCCAAAGTGTCCTTAATAGTGTAAATAATAAGTCTATACCTGTATATTGAAAAATATCACTTAAATACAATTTTGGAATTCTGCTTTGTTATTCTTACTGGACTGTCAATCATAATCTAGGAAACAATCAAGGATAATCAGCAATACATGTTTGCAAATTCCAATGTTCCCATAAAATCCATCTTTGTTTGGTGAAAAGGGAAGCAGAGTTGATTGACTTATCATTAATTTATGATTGATTTTTCTGTGGCATGACATCACTTAACAACCCGTGTTGTTGTAATAAATGTTTAACCAGTAATACACGTACATGAACAAAGACATGGTGATGTAATATATGTACTACGTGCACAGTAATACACGTACATGAACAAAGACATGGTGATGTAATATATGTACTACGTGCACAGTAATACACGTACATGAACAAAGACATGGTGATGTAATATATGTACTACGTGCACAGTAATACACGTACATGAACAAAGACATGGTGATGTAATATATGTACTACGTGCACAGTAATACGCGTACATGAACAAAGACATGGTGATGTAATATATGTACTACGTGCACAGTAATACACGTACATGAACAAAGACATGGTGATGTAATATATGTACTACGTGTACAGTAATACATGTACATTACAGTAATGACTCAACACCAATTACTGAGTTGTTTCTGTTGAGATCACCTTTGGTGTTTCTCCTTATAAGATGTCTATCAGGCATTGATTCTACTTTATTAAGTACTGATTCTACTTTATTAAGCATTGATTATACTTTATTAAGCATTGATTATACTTTATTAAGTACTGATTCTACTTTATTAAGCATTGATTATACTTTATTAAGCATTGATTATACTTTATTAAGTACTGATTATACTTTATTAAGCATTGATTATACTTTATTTTTTGTTATTTGGAATTTAGAAATTTTAGCAGCTATTCTACAAATGGAGGGCAAAAAGATACTAAGGAATACCATGTGGTAAAGATCGGTTAAAGATTATGGAGGTCTAACATCTTATGTATGTTACATCCTTTGTGTGAGTGGTATGGGGGGGGGGGGTGTGATCACTTCCTGCTTCCTGTTGCTGTGCTGTAATGCCCAGTGCATAGGATAAAAAACACTCAATTGCAAAAACAACACTTTTGTTCACTTTTGGTTCTGAAATCGAGTCATTCACTATAACTACTGCTCAAGTTGTCCACCATATTGTAACATGTACAGTTATGGTGCACGACCGTGTAAAAAACACAGACACGTGTGTATAGCACACGCGGCCG